>NW_027175865.1:16451959-16504459 GCF_023055335.1 Clinocottus analis
AGTAAAACCTAAAATGAAAAGGAGGCCGTTCCACAGTAAATAAACTGGATCTTTGGACATGGATGCCATTATCTAATTTGTGGGGGGGGTTTATGAGTGGCTGCGGTGATATGCCAAGCTGGGAGGTGACGTCTCCTCTTGTGAATAAAGATCCACAATCCGTGGCCAGATTCTGCAGCCAAACAGACAAAATCACAAACTGCACAATGCAAAATGTTCTCCTGCTGAGATTTCAAAATGTCGACGGCTCTGTGAATGTAAAGTACTGTATCGTTGTAGAACTATCACTGTAAAACAGTGGTCGAGTAACAAGCAATAGATGGATTCATAGGGAAACCAGAGGCTGCCAGGAGGAGAGTACAGTGGGTAGTAATCACCAGCAAAACCACAGAAAAACACTGGTATGGTCCTTCAACTTCCCTCTGAATTAACCATTTTAAAAAAGTGTCAGAGCGTAAATTAGTGAGTGTAAATGTAGACTGTAAAAAGTGACCACTAGGCCTCTGTGAACACTTTGTGGTCAACTGACTGAAACTTGGCAGTTGTTGTTTTTTTACTCTCTAACACTGTCAAACTGCTAATATGACATTTGTGCACTGGACTGTAAAGTAGTACCTTTAAATCAGGCCTCACGTATGGTAATATGGGTTGTGATTCAAGCCTTCTTTTCATTTTAGTAGCTAATGTTATTGCTCTGACTATTTAGCCAACAACGTTTACTCATCGAGATGGAATTTAACAGCTCAGAGGCTATTTTTTGGCTTGCAACTTCAAGAATTGAAACCTGCAGAGGAGCAATGAGTTTGGCTTGGAGTCATGAGCAAATGCACAACAGCGCAGAGGTCTGGCATTTTCTTTCATGGCAGAGCTAAAGCTGATGGGATCGGTATGGGTTCACGAAACTTATGAGTCTAACGTCTCACCTTTTCACACCCAACAATAAACTCACAGGACAGTATGAGAGAAAACAAAACAACAACAGAAGAAGAAGAAAGACACATAAACCAAGGTAAACAAACAAAATTGAACGCAGCAAAAATCAAAAAGACAGATTTTTGAGAGGAAGGTTTTAGTGCAGGCAAGGCTGATATGAAACAAGCAATTTGACCAAGAAACAAACACACAATGCAGTAAATCACATTAACTGGCTGCAGAGATCGTTCAAGCATTCTTTAACAAGCCTCAAAATGCAAAAGTGGAGCAAACACATCAACTCACCTGCTATCCGTGTCCAAACCCACAAAGTCCTTCTTCTCAAAGGGCACACAGAGCAGCGTTATCTTGTCACCTGACTTGTCTGTGGCCCGGTCGAGCCGCTTGGACTCCAGAACAATAAATATCGACTCCACGAAGTCGTCCACTCTCTTCTCCACGTCAGGGCAGTCATCGAAGCTGGGGTAGAAGGCCACATCCGTCCGCTGTTGCTCCGCGATCTCTCCCTGCAGCCCGAACACCAGCAAGCGGGAATCGTACAGCGTGGAGCTGTACACCTCCTTCTGGCCGTGGAAGCGCTCTGCGGTCTGGGCCCACTCTTTGGCCGAGGCGCAGGTGGTGATGGAGATGAGGCCAACCACCTTGCGGTGCGTCTGGAAGTCTCCCCACTCGTTGTTTTCTGGCAGGTAGTGGTGGCGATAGCGGATGTAGAGGAGGCGCTGCGAGTCCCTGATGCTCACCTGGCTCACGCTGGAGATTCGTTTGTAGATCTTGAAGAACTGGTCCTCCGGCACTATGCCGACCGGCTGGACCACCACGAGCACCGTCTGGTGGTCCTCGGCACATTGCATGTAGTCTGGCACGCTCATCTTTGTATGTGAAAAAAAAACAACCATTGATCATATTCCCATGATAGCCTCTGTGTATCTTATCATTACAACTTAATTCATTATGTTAGCCTTCATACACATATTAAGTAGAAAGGAGTTTTAATAAAAACTGTTCTGGAACACAAACTCTTCAGCATGAGCAAAACATTGTTTCTGGACAGCGATGCAAATCGTTAATATTGTTTAGGAACATTTATTAGGTTGGAAGAAGACATTTATGGGTCAATATCTCAAAAACTAGGCACATCAAATACAATAAAAGCTATCAGCATGGAGACTTAATTGGAGGTGAAAAAATGTTTTTGATACTTTGGTGCATTAATCCTTTAACAGTGAGACATCTCATTTAATAAAAATAATAGAATGCAGAGATACAAATGTACTATTTGATTAATTGAACGACCAAAAAAAAACATATTTGGTCCATGGATACTCTTTGTTAATCCACACTAACAAACGTTAGCTGTGTTTGTCTTCAGTGTCACGTGTCCTCCAAAAACGTTTGAATGAAAAAGTGCTGCTTGGAGACTCTGATACGTGAAGGCTGGCAAAACTAGAACCCAACGACTCCTAAATAATAAAAACTGCATTGTTTTTTTGTTTGTTTTTTTACCTGAAAGACAACATCACCTTTAAAGAGAAGCAAAGCAACACCTGCTGCTGTCTTTGCCGACATAAACACCAAGCAGTGACAGATGTGGCAGTAGACTTTATGACAGTGGCTAAATGTGGCCCTTGTGTCATTAACGTGTATTTCTCTAATTGGATAGCATGAGAAATGTCTTAACGTACGTTAACTAACGCTGTATTCACGTCTCAAAACATTATTTGAGTTTTTGCTAGCTTAGCTTCTCTAGCTGACATGAAATAGTTTATTGTCACAGTCACAACGCAGAATGAAGTAACTGACGTTACGTCATTAATGTACATATCAGCCCGGTGAGTTCCGTCTTTCACACCAAAGCATTAAATACACAACGTTTACTCAGCTTACCTCGGCAGTAACCTGTCAAAATGTTGTTTACAGCTTCCTTCTTCGGATCAGTGTTCTTCTGCAACGCTTGACGCTAATTAATAGCGGAACATCCGGTGGATATTTTCAAAGTAAAACCATGACAGGGACGTGCGACGACACAGCTCAGAAAAACAGCCGGTGTTGTGATGTATTTCTTCCCAAAACTTTACTAAATAATGTCCACGATTGAGTGGAGTTACACATTTGTACATTTCTCATGGCAGCAAATAATATGCAACGTCGCGTTCAATACGCCACAACGTTTTGGTTTTAGTTTGTAATCATGATCAGTGTTTCCGGTTGTATTTCTTCTTCTTCTTTAAAAGTAGCAGCCACCTCCTAAAACACCTATCAGCACCTGCTAAAGTACAAAGGAGGTACTGCAACAGTGCAAAACAATGATTAACGTTGTTCTTCAAATGTATTATGATTTTCTAATTACTGATTCTTATTTGGAATAAATGTATCATATGAATGACCCTATATTACCAAATAATGTCAATCTAGTTGCATTTAAGTTTAAACCAATAAACTAGATCAATTTTTACAAACCTGCAATTCTATTTTATTATAAGCAGAACATCTTAATGATAAAGTCTGCATGCAATAGTGAAAGAATGATGTGAGGCATACGTGCCGCGTTAAAATAAGTACAGATATTGCAGATCCAGAGTGTGGAAGATGTTCTCCATTTTCCAATGACTTGCAAATTAGAAACGACTCAGATGCAAATGTGCCCGCACTATCTTGGTAAATTCTCCATTAAAACAACGCCTAGGAATATGAAATTATTTTCCTTTACATTAAATCAGACAGTCCGAATGCCACAGTTAATATAGACACTTATTTTGTATTCAAAGCTGTGGATGAATACAAAAAAAAAACTTCCACACATTCAGATTCAACTCCATTTTATTCATTTTTGTTCACCCATCAATAATTTTTTTTCATAATCTTCTTGGAAGACAACAGCATTTTAGTCCCTATTTTTCTTTTTACTTATTTTTTTGGCCAATGGGAGTTGGTCCAAAAGCAAAGCAGGAGCTCAGAGAGAGAGAGCGAGACATGGAATGTCTTAAAACATGATTCATAGTGAACATACATCAACAACAGGCGAACGTCTACAACCATCGACTTACAAAACAGTGCACAAACATTGTGTGTGAAGGCGGTCTTTACCGTAACAAACTGGAACACAATTTTGAAAGCAGGGGGCAGGGGGGGGACAGAAGTTAAGACAGAGAAGAAAAACATGTAAAAAAAAAAACACAAGTAACCCAAAAAACATGGACATGATGTGTATACCGTGTATATATAACTGAATGAATATGCACATAACAGAGCAGAGCAGTGAAGCCTTCATTTTTCCCATGTGGTGAGTGTTCCCTAAGGCGAGTAAGACTGAGTCAGGTCAACTTAAAACATACCAGCGCTGACCTTTATGTCCGTGTTCAGCATGAGGCAGCGTTTCAGTGCATAGTCACATTACTGCATCTTCATGCGTCTGTGGAACTGGAGCATGGAATAAACCGGAGGAATGACAAGCTACGGGGGTTAAAAAAAAAAAAGTTCACATCTTTTTTAGTCTAATCATTAATAGGAAGTGAGAGTGTTTGCAGTCAGTCGGCGACACGGAGCTTCCAAGTTACAGAAAACGTAGAAGACAGCCGGTAAGGGCTAATACTACAGTGACAACCCGCATTGCAGATTATCCAAAGGAGAAGGTTTGGGTCAATAGAACGCAGCCTTGATTTACACACTCAACAACATGTTGGGCGGGGAATACTGATCCTATTTTTGTTGCCTATGCAGTAAATCAACCTCAAACACACTCAACAGGCGGGAGAAGTTTCAGTTGGTTGCCATTTGCAAATCTCACCACTCGATGGCGCCAAATCCTACACACTGCACCTTTAAAGCAACGACGTGTACCAGTTGAAAATGTCTGATTTCTGACTGATATCTCAGGTAGCATTACATTGAAATGTATTTATTTATTTATTTATTTATATATATATATATAAATATATATATATATATTAAAGTCACTGTGGCTGATGGCAAAGTACACCGATACATTTATTGGTGTAAACCTAAAAGGTCGCAAACTACCGTCTACAGGTGGCTATTGCCAAAATATTCTTCAGAAGTGCGTGATTTTGCTTTTGAGATTATGTATGTCTCCGGATAACGCGCAGAGAAGAGTAACATGTTCAAAAAGTCGGGAGCGGAAGATGACTGCAAGCTGGATAATACGGATGTAAACAATACACGATTCAAAATATATGTAAGGAACTAATTGTATCCATGACGTTTGTGCCTTAATTTAAGTCATTTCAAATGTTTTTGTTCTGTTGGCATCAGGTCGGATGAGCTCAAGACGTCAGTAGGCTCCCAACACAGAACCAAACCTTTTCGCAAATAACGCATGAAGCAAATAAATAAAAACAAAGCTATAGCAGCTATACGTTCTGTGATTAATTGGGTTTCAGGACGTTACGGTCCTTGCTACTTCCCAGTGCGTTTGCATCCATGTGAAGCAAAAGAAAATAAAAAAATAACACGTGGTAATGTACAACATGGGAACTCGAAGGCTACAGAGAAACACGACAGAAGTAGTTAAGACTGAGTGATGAGTGTGCGTTCGTTCTCCAGAGTATCGGGAAGGTTCTGGGGTGAACGTTGTCATCCAGCGGATTACTTTAAATCTCCAGCGATCATGTGGCCAAGATTAGTCGACCTAATTACCGCACACCTAGACACCCCATTGATTCCTCGTGGACCAGGAGCACTTAGCAACGCTAGTCTGTCAGACTGGGAGACGGTCAGAAAGAAATCAGGAGGAAAGAACAGAAGAAGAAAAAACAGATTAAGTCTAATGGTGCAGGAGGGGGAATGTGTGTCTTCTGATTAGTTTGATATTTGGCATTCTTCGTTATGGCATTGAAAGTGAGTGGATACTGCCGGCGGTGCAGAAAGAGACTGGATGAAGGGCCTCCATTAGGGCACAGGGTGTGAGGAGAGGAACCGGGGTTAAGACTGAGTTACACTCCACATTCCTCACGCCAGCTTCAGAAGTTGGTCCACTGTGTCGTCTTCCACAGCCTCGGAAAACATCTCGTAGTCCTGCGGAGAGGAAGAGCGTCATACGGCAGGCAAAGACATTCTGATTGGACGGCCGTAGCGCCGCAGAATAGGAAAAAAATAAATAAATGAATAAAAGATTGTGACTCGGGTTGCAAATGGTCGGTGAATGTTTGGGGGAAACTGAGCTCAGGAATATTTTAATGTAAAATTGTACCTTTTAACAGTGAATCTTTTGGGGGGCATTTTATATTTTAGTGAGATATCTCAGTTAAGCAGCAGCCTAAAGCTTGTAATTCACGGTGAACAGAGAGCTCAAACGGAGCGGACATGTATTTTACTGAAACCAGAAGAATTCATGTCTGCAGGTCCACATTTCTGGGGACAAGGATGACCGCTATTTTAAAGCTATCCGTGTTAAACCTGCTGCAACTGATTTTGGCCACTTGGGGGCGGCAGAAACAAGCTGTCACAAAACACAGACATTATCACTGTTTAAGTTGGCCAACCTTTGTGTATTTACACAATTGGATCAACATATCACACTCTCTTACTAAGCTAAAAGCTGTATATTCAGCAGCTAGTTTTGTCCGTGTGCACACACACACACACACACACACACACACACACACACACACACACACACACACACACACACACACACACACACACACACACACACACACACACACACACACACACACACACACACACACACACAATAAAAAAACATCACTGCCCGTGGTGTCACATTGTTCTACAAGTAAACAGTTTGTGTTTACTCTTAACAGTTGTTTAAAAGAGAATTGTGTGCAAAATATGTATTAGAATGAGTTTTACCAGTTGAAATAGAAACCTGTGGACAACAAAAGGAGCAAAGTGTCTGTGCTCTCGTAAACGTATCTTTGGCAGTTCAATGATCGCCGCTTATGCTGATGCAGATACAATACGGACGACTTTCATGACTAGACCGTCGGACAGCAGGTGCACGTGAGTTTTTCTCACCCCGCAGTACTGGTCCTCGTTGAAAAGCTGGGGAGGAACCGCCGCCGGGTTCCCCGCTTTGCTTCTCATTTCGTCACACACCTCCCGGCCAACAGAGATGTCGATGAGCTCATACTGGATGCTTTTACTCTCAAGGATTCGGATCACTTCTGCCTGTTGAGACTTCACCTGAGAAAAAAAAATATGATATAAAAAAATGCACAGCATAACAACTAGAAAAGCAGTCGATGCATGAAAGCCTGAGCGGTTTATCTGCACATGCTGACTTTTGCAATCACAGCTCAAATCTCGCTTTTATCCAGTGCATTTTTCTGTAACTTAAGTGAACAACTAACGGCCGACATGCCGGGATAAAAAGCGAGCAGATGAAGGTCATCAAACTTTAAATGCCATGTCTCCTCAAGGGAATTTACACCATTTTTTTCAAAGCCCAATGCTGCAATAGAAGAAAAAAATGTGCCTTTAAAAAGCGGCGGTTTTATCCGGCTCCTGGGTGATGATTAATAGACCTTGGGAATTCTCCTGCTATCTTTTGGGGCGAATGAGGAAACTGGGTGGGGGGTGTTGTTCAGTGACCGCACCCTCGCACTGAAAACAGACAAGCTGGCATTTAGTTGGCCGTGTCCTTCCGCTGAAAAAAAGGGAATTTTCTTCTAACAAAGCTTCTCTCTGAAACGTGTGAAGTATAAAGTTATCGTAGTTGACAAGGTATTTTGTTTATATCTAAGTCGTATGTAGTGGAAATTAAACTTTTCTGATGTCTGAGCAACTTTCAAAACGTAATAAAACATGTAAAAAGTGAACATAAAAAAGGGATTTGTAGTTGAGAATGTTTTCATTTTTTGGGAATATGAAGGACGGTATGTTTAAATTACAAATCAAACAAAATAAATTGATTTTCCATAGTGAATCTGCTCTGGCTCTTTTTCATTTCTTTTCTTTTTTTTAAACAAATAAAAAACGAGAGAAGAAAATGCTTTGACAGGATAAAATAGCAGGAGGACAGAATAATGTGTCCATGCAGCGGTTGATGAAGCCAACAGAGAGACTTTGATCCCCTTCTTTCTCTGGCTTCAACAGAAAAACAGCAGGTTTCCTTGCAGCATTACTGGCTCGTGCACGTCACTGCACTTTTTTCACTACATGATGAATTCCTCCCACATAATAGGTACCAGATGTGTTTGGCCCAGTGCTTTCATACTACTACTACTACTACTACTGGTAAGATGTTGTGTTTTACCACGTTTATCTGCAAACCGTAATCTATGGAACATGTAGAAAAAACATCATTATCAAACTATTCAAAAGTATCCTGCTTAAAAACTGTCACATTCATCAAATAATCAACTTCCTGAATTCAAAAGGGCCCACTGGTCGATTCGGCTCACACGGAAACAACAACCAGCTCTTACTCGACTTCCTCTTCAGATTTGAGTCACGGATCTTGTGCTCGTTTACCACTAAACTACAGGAACTAAAACAAGAAGGTTAAGCAAGTGAGCTACCTAAAAAAGGTTAAAATCCCATAAAACAAGTATTGTTCGGTGCATGTAATGCATTTGGAAACATGTTGGTAGTAATAAGCCTTTACCGTTATCGTGCATTTCGCAATAAACGTGAAAACCTTAAACTGGCAGATTTCAACATGAAGTTTGGCGTGCAGGAAGCACTACACTTGGCCTAACGTACCGATAAAACGACCCAATGATAGCGCTATTGTTTAGGATAAGTATTACAGGCTATATTTGATGAGACATTTCTGCAACAACAAAAAACAGTAACGGTATGCGTTAGTTATGATATATCTCTGTAACGTTAGATACATATCCACAGTTTTTACCAAGTGTCCTCATTTTTACTTAATTATTTTTTTACTCTCGGTCTTTCTTTATAATATTTCTTGCGGTTGCCTTTTTGTCATGTCATTGAAATGATATCATGTAAATGTATTTTGCCTTTTATTATTGACCATTTATGAAATTGGACATGTGCAATCGTTGAAGAAATAATTATTATAAATAAACACCCTGGTTCGCCATTGCCAACCCTTTACGTTTCATTTTACGGCTAGGTAACTTGGCAACGCCGACGTTCCAGTAACGATAGAAACGGCCGCTGACGAGCACACACAGGCCCGCCGCGCTGTGTCGGTCAGGAGGAAGCGGACCAACTGACAGGGCGCGCGGGGTGTGTCGGCTGGACGGAGCTTTTGTTTGTCCGCCGACACCGGAGCTCAGAGCACAAAACAACACCGCGTTTAGCACGTTAGTCGAACTACGGGCCACTTGACTCACCGTCCGCGAGGCAGTGACGGTGGTGTAGTACAGTTTGATTCCCATTGCCGCAGGTCCTTCCGCTCCCTTTTGTGTGTTATCTGGCCGCTGACTCGCTATCCTCTCTCTCTCTCTTTCTCTCTCTCTCTCTCCCTCTCTCGCCTGCGTCAAGCTCGACCGTTATCGATTAAAACAACAAAAAAAGGGAAGGAAGTTAAACTGTATTTTCAAAATAAAAGGCCTGTTGTTTTTTTTACAGGAAGTCGGAGATACAATTGGAAGTTGTATTTTTTGTTGTTTTTCTTACAAGTCAAACCAGAGGAAAACAATTAAAAAGCAAACATAGCACTAATTATGAAAATGTATCGGCCACTGTGATTAAAAAAAAAGGCATTATAATGAGAAACTTAAAAAAAGACTTAGTATTTCATAATTATGACTTACTATATCACCATTATAACTTAGCATCTTATATTTATGACTTCCCATCTCATGTGCACAACAGTATTATACTGTAAAATCACATGCAAGCAGATCTTTTTTGTTATTAGGTGAAAAACAAATTAATCCATGAACATATGCACAGTATTAGCTCAATAATGAAAGTCTAGACTTTGAAACAGAGACCCTTGAAAATAAAGAAGGAAGCACCCATAGGGTGATAGGCAAATACATGTTTTGTACAGTCTATGAAACAGCCATGCCTTAGAAATAACTAGTAGAAAGTAGCACAAATATCCTCAAACACCTAGTTGATTATAAATTCATCAACAGAAGACAACTAATTTGATAAACAAATGATTGTTAAAGTCATTTTTCATGTAAAATGGCACACATTACTCGGGTCCATCTCAGCTGTATGTTTTACAGATTTTGTATTTCCAGACAGCCAAACAAAACATTTTGGGTTGTTTTTTTTGACGTTTTGTCCGACACATTTTCCAACAAAAAATAAGTGGAAGGTTAATCTAGTCGGAAAATGAAGACTTTACTTCTCTTCTGATGGTTCAATAGATGTTTGATATTGGAAACAATGACAGGAAACAACGGTTTGTGTTCTGTTAACTTGACTCTACTCTCCCTTCAGACTGAGGATTACTACTGGCTGCTCATTTTAAAGAGACCGTGCACAACTTTATTCAGCTTGTTCATTGCATTACTAAACTATGCTTCTCTATCAATCTGTAATATATATTTATAGAGTTGTTACTTTCCCCTGTCCCTGGTACTTGTTATGCTCATTGTCCTTCATCTTTCACTTCTCTTTTATTTTCTCCTCCTGAGACATCAGCCCCTTTTTTTACCTCATGTTGTTTCTGCTCCAATTCAACCCAAATGTTGGACTATGTTTACACATTCTGCCTATTGTGACCATTCTTGAGTCCATATTTTGTTCATTTCACCAGCTTTGCTTTCCACACTGACCGGTTTATTTAAATAGATATATTTTACTTTATTTTTTAGATTTTCTGTGAATATGCGTGACATTTCCAATCTGAATAGACAGATTCAATAAATTGACAGCATTTAGGAGATAAGCCTTTAACTTAACTCTGTTTTTATTGGAGTATTGTTTTCCCATGTCGTCCCTCTTGATGTTGCTCAGATTCACTTGCTCCGAACACTGATCCATGTGACTCACTAGTCCCTGCTGACTTTGTGGGCCCTCTCGCCTACAAATCCTTCAGTGAGGTTAAGACAAGTGGATCAGCTTCAGTGTGAAGCTTGTAAACCAGCGTCTCTATTGTTTGGTTGAGAGGGGGGTTCCAAGTGTACTGAAGACACAGGAGAGCTCAGCAACCTTGTTTTTTCTTTTGCGAGGTCCTTGTAATACAGCACCAGAAGCAGCACATGAGCACCACCTCGAGTTGATGAAAAGACTCACACGCCACCTGAGGAGGACTCGGTGGGAACCAAACCAACACGCTTCAGACTAGTTAGAGACAAATCAAGAGGTTAAAGCTGCACCAATGGATATATTTGTAAATGAAAAATGGATCAAATGTCTATGAGAACATAAAGGGCATCAATAGACGTTACAAGGGATCATTTTCCTCAGTGTACAGTGGTTTAGAGTCTCGTTTTGCTTGTTTTGGCTTCATGTCTCACACCGCTGCCATTTTTTTGCATATAGTACTCGTATTAGTACTAAGTATGAATGCAGCATTAAATGCCCATGTGATCAATCAACACACACAACACAAATGCTGGACTGGCAGTTTTAAAATGTTTATTAAAAAATAAAATAGAAAAAAATATATTTACATAAAAATGTCAAAAAGAAAACAACAACAACCACAAGCTGGGCAGTGGTTCCCTCTGGCACCGGTGGCCCCGTGTCCCTTCAGAGGGCCACCGCTCACATGAGTCAGCCAGGACAAAGAGGGGCTGCCACTTCTCTTTAAACAGCAGCCGCCAGTTTAAAATCCCTCATTGTGTTGCAATGGAGGGGTTGGGGGGGGGGGGGGGGGGTTTACATTGCATCTACGTGTGAACACCAAACTCTCAGCGGTCTGGGCCACTCTGTTACTTTTCTGAGCGCCGTGTGACCGCTGAGATTTGAATCCATACAGACTTTCCTTCGGATTACTGCATGTCAAGTCTTTTGCTGCAACTCTGACCCAGTCAACAACCTCCCCATCATCAATTTCACCTCTTTTTATTTCAGCCTTCAGCGTCACTTTGCTGGTTCTAAATCGCTAAAAAAAAGCAGATGTGAGCCGTCGGGGGATGCAGCCTGAAACTACATTTAACCTTGTTTATAATACTTAATAGGAATCGGGCTAAGGTTGCATGTGACGGAGCATTTCATGCACCAACGTGATCGCCTCATAGGGAGCCAACGGGGTGAACGGGTACGATGGCATGACCGGGGACGTCCACGAAGAGCCCGTGGCGTCCATATTGATTACATTTTGGTTTCCCCACCTCCCGGTCAAATCATTAAAACGTGAGAGGGATTTCCCTCGCTGGACGTGATGATTAGCTCATAATCTGCTTTGCCTGTGAGCCGTCGGTGAGAAACAGAGACGCCTCATCTGAGATTGAATTGATGCAATAGGTGCGGTTTTGACTGTGGGATCAGAGCTGCCATGGTTTAGGAAGAATAAAAGAAAAAGAGGGGGGGGGGACAAATAGTTTAACAGTTCTGAACATAGTCTCCGTAAAAAGTAAAAGTATTGTAGGGGGGGGGGGGGGGGGGGACACTCTAGTGCACCTGCAAGAGTGCAAGTCGCTCTCTCGGGGGTGCACTCGCTCAGGAGCCGCCGGGCGTCTGGTTAAAAGTCTCGACATGTTCTCACACACTTTGTCACACACATACACACACTACACAGACCCCAAACCACTGACACAAACATCCCTCCAGCTCCTCGCGTTTGACTGACAGCTGTAGAAAACTAGACTTTGAAGCACAGCAGGACCTTCATAGGAACACAAAGGAGGGGTGAGGGGGAAGGAGTTGTAGTTTCACATGAGTTGGCTGGTAAGTCTTGACAGTCAGTTACATTACTTCAGTCCAACGAGCAGTGTTTGTCATTTTAAAGATTAAAAAAAAAAAAAAAACGTAAAGAGGAGAGTTGACACGATAATTAGAATAATCCACTTGCATAGTAATAACACCAGCGTGTGTAGTGTTCTGGGAGAGTTGCCGCCTTTTTTTTTTCCTTTTTCCCCACAGTCCCGTCTGCGTGCCGGTTGTGCTCGCGGAAAAATAAAGTGGCGTACGCGCGCTATCCGAGTAAACACAAAAAGGAAGGCATTGCAAACAATTGGTGGAAGTACCTGGCAATCAAATGTACACGAGATTCCTGAATGGAATCAAAATATAAAGTTTCCCTTTCAACGAGGGGAAGACCTCGCGTCCATCCAACCCGCTATCACCGCCCCGCACTCTCCTTTTCCTTAGTCCAGGACCGCGAAGGAGAAAACCGTATCGCCGAGCATCTTAGTGTTGACGTGCACTAATGAGTCGACCTCTGCCCTGGGATTAAGATTTCCACAACCACGCCCTCTTCGACTGGAGAGATTTGAGGATTTCCATCTCAATCCCTTTTCTCTTGCACACGCTTCCTCTTATAATCTTCAAATTCAAATGAGGTGAGCTGTTGCCTCCTCGGGCCTCAAGCCCTCCTACAACATGTAATAGAAAAAGACGACCACGGAAATGAAAGGACACTAGCATATATGTTCAAGAGAACAGGGTTTTTTAAGGCCAAAAAAAAAAACAACTCTGCAGCCGGGACGTTGTTCTTTTTTTTTTTAAAAACTCGCCACCAGTAGGAGAGAAAGTTGGCCGAGACAAAAAACTAGCAGGCCACTGTTAGCCGTCCCCGGACTGACCAAATACGGCAACGAGCACTCAGTCTTACAAGGGACACAACAAACACACAATCTTGAGGCGGCTCCGCTAAAGCTCCCTCTTCTGGGCCAAAACGGGATTACTTCCTCAACTCTGGCAGTTTCCATCCCTTCCAAACGACGCCTGAAACAAACTTGGATTGAGGAATTGAAACCCTCCGTGAGGAATTTCAACATGGAACCTCGACCCTTTTATCCCAAGATGGATGAAAGAGCAAAGAAAGGAATATGAAGATGAGCGCTCCGTTTGCCCTTTCTGTCCCCGCTTCTCCTTATCAAACTGAACACAAGTAAGAAAGGGAGAGTAAAAAGAGATGGCGGGGGGGTAGTAGGGTGTCTTTGAACCGGGGGTTTATCTCAACCTGACGGCTAACAGGCGCACACACACACATGTGCACACACACGTGCACACACACTCCAGAGATGCTGCCTGGGGAAAGGTTTCGTAAACTAATTTTAAAACTCTACAAAAATAAAACTGTATAAAAATGCTTTTACATGTACACACACAAAATTAAATAAGCATTTACTTTAGTTCAAAAAAAAAAAAAAAAACATTATTGCACAAATGAAAATAAATGTTCTTAAATGTAAAAACTGTAAAAAATAAAATAAAAAAACAATACTGAACCACAGGCAGCTTGGCTGCGAGGGTCAAGACGAGGTCAAGTGAACTTGGCAATGGCATCACAACCAAGTCTTACAAATATTACCCAAAAAAACACCTGAAACAAAGATGAGGACACAATACTGAAGGTAACGCAACGATGAAACTACAAATGTGTGAACTAAAGTCATGCGGGGCGAAAAGGAACAGGAGGAGATAGCAGGAAGAAGACGCAGAGCGGGAGGGGCTGGAGCTCCTCGCCGCGGCAGCCGCAGACTGAAAGCTGCCGGTCCCGGTCCTGGCGGTCCGCGTGGCCGACCTCCACCGCAGAGACAAGGTTCTGCAGCCGGGGGAGGGGCGCAAAAGTGTGGCGGAGGGAGAGAGGAGTGGTTTCTATCTGCTGAGGCTAACCGGGAGGCTGTCCCTCTTTCTGCGTCGCCAAGTGTTGCGGTGGTACTGAGTGTGACTGTGTGTGTGTCCGCGGTTAGCCAGAACGGGGTTGTTGACCAGCGGCGGGTTGTGGAAGCCCTTCACGTTGAACTTGACTCCGTTCTGAGGCGTGTTGGAGAGAAAGAGAGAGAGAGAAAGAGAGAGAAAGAAAGAGAATACAAATAAATACACATCCAACTTCTTTACTGATGAAAAGCACAAAAAAAAACATGCAGTAGATTTGTCACGCTGAATTGCTCTGCACCAACCAACCAAAGCCACCTGCACATTGCTGACATATTATTATTATTATTGTTGTGAGGATGAAAGAGATTTTTTACATTTTCTCCGCTGTTTAAATGCAGTTAACATTTGTCGTCTGACTCTTGGCAAGAGAGTGAATCAGCGCATTTCCCAAAAAGTTGAACAATGCCTTCAATAAGTCAGAGGGCCTCATGAACAAAAAATGTAATGAAACTGCTGGGATTTTGTCCCTGTTTTTGTCCTTTCCCATAGCAACAGGTGCACCAGATGTTGTAACATCAGCCCACTGAGCAGCAGCGACAGGTTCAAGGACCACAGACGGCAACTTAACTTTTCTTGTGAAAGATAAATGACACACTGAACAGAGAACGGAAGAGAAACAGAGATGAGAGAGTAGAGTGTGTACTGTGTGTGTGTGTGTGTGTGTGTGTGTGTGTGTGTGTGTGTGTGTGTATAAAGTCCGCCTCGACAGTGCATTTGAGAGTGCGTTTGCGGCGCCTACCTTGTGCGCGTGGCTGGGCGGAGACTGGGGGCTGGAGGGGGCGGGGGCATGAACATGGGCTGGGGGGGGCATGTGGAAGAAGGGGGGGAGCCCGGTGTCTATACACACCTGTCTGCCAGGTATGGAGTGCATCGCTAGACCACCGGGCAGCGAGACGCGAGCCTGGAGGACGAAAGAGACACAGATTAGTATTACATACACAATCAATGAGAATAACAGGAAAGAGCAACATCTAGACTTTTCCATGACTTCAAAACCAGATTTCCATGACCAGACCTGTAATAAAATATGTGTGTAAACAGTAATAAGTGATAAAATGAGTATTTAAACTAACAATGGGGATTCAAAGCATACAGTCTATGTTAAATGACTCAAATGAGAGACAATAGTTTGTATTTTCAGCCTCTTTCTTTTAAAAGCATCTTCATTATTTCAAACTCAGTGTAAATGAACGTCATGAACACATGAATAAAACATTTACAGGACTTTTACAAAACCTTTGGAATTGTATTTTCCAGGCCTGGAAATGGCTGTTCAGGTTTTCAATGACCATAAGAACCCTGGATATAGTTTTCTGAACACGACATGCTATTTCCCTTCATCTCCACACAGGATCTTTGTGCGTGTAATCCCTCGTGTCTACCTGTGAGCCTGGATGCAAGAGGAGATGGTGTCCTCCCATGCCGGGCTTGCAGGTGGCCATGTTGAGGCCCGGTGGAAAAGCCAAGCCCAGAGGAGGGAAAGACGGGTACGGCGGCATGGCGGGAGGCGGGACGGGACACGGCAGCGCTGAATCAGAGTCCTGGCGTGTGACACAAACGCAAAAGAGATGGCTGTGATGAGCAATGTGACGAGTGCGTCTGTTGTTGTGCAAATAGTACTTTCTGCCAGGAGCGATCCGAGCCAATTCTGCACACAACAGGAACGTTCATGCCCACTTGAGGGGCCGGTTTCAATGCTCGGTTATGGAGAACGCCTGTGCTAAAAAGACAAAGCTTAGCTCCACTGCAATTTTCCGGGAAACCGTAGGTATGTGTGCCTCCTTTTCCTCAAAAACAGCATTGTGATGCCTGCCTCCACACGCCTCACCCTTTTATTCTGCAGAACCTTTGCAAATACGTTTAGGCCTCGCGCAAACAAGACACCCGCGCCCAGCTACTCCTGCGACCGTGTGCTCTTCTGGCTGGTTTGTACGCAGCTGCAGCTGCAGCCGCCATGCGTGGTTCATTAATGTCACTGGAGGAATTCATGATTCTCACGGCCTCTCTCCGATTGCATGATCTCATGCTATGCAGAGCTCTAACTGCTCTCAACGTCTTGCAGGAACGTCAGCGCGTCGGGCACCTTCAATTTGTCATCTTCTCCTCAACATCATCTCAACCATCATGGTACTACTCCAAATGCTTCTATGCTCCCTAATGTGAATTTCACATTCATCATATATGCTCGAGTGCACTAACAGCGGATAATGTATTCACAGGCGTATGTGTGATTCAGTAGCTTTAACGTGCAGGCGTTTACATTGAGACCCTTCATGAGAAAAAATAAAGAAAACCCCACTTGTTAGCTACTGTATGTTTCCATTAATATACTACATTTAAATTAGATTCGAGGTTCTTCCAGCGGAGTAGCTATATGTGGATTATGTCAGAATTCACTCAACAAATACGATATCTTTCAATCAGTTGACCTACAAAAAGGCACAAAAAAAGCACACTGAGTGCTTTTACAGCGTGCGCTTATCTGCTGATCATGCGTGCGTGTGCGTGTGTGTGTGTGTGTGTGCGTGTGTGCGTGTGTGTGTGTCTCACGTTGTCTGATCCAGACAGCGAGGAGACGGAGGAGGCTGAGGAGTGCTGCTGGGGGCTGGAGATGGACATGGGCGAGTCTGCGCTGTGGGGCGACGCCGAGTCCCGTTGCTGCTCCTCGGTCCCGACCCCGCCGCCGAGCACGCCGGGCTCCGGCGCCGGCTCCTTGGGGGGTGACACTGCTATAAAAAAAAAAAATGTTTTAAAAGATGAAAGGTTCAGTAATTTACAATTTGACACACTTTGCTCTGTGGAATGCATTATTCATATATGAAAAGTTTAATTTTCTCAGCAGACTGGTTGGTGGGTGACCTTTCAAAATTCTTCTTTTAATGGGATTCACCGACTTCAAATTCTTTGCAGCGGTCCACTTACGTGCGTTTCATTTAAAGCAAGCATGTTTTCCCACTCTGAACCCTGTGCTCCTCACTGGCTCTCAGTTTCGAGACATTATCAAGGAAAGCGACAGCAGAAATGTCGAAATGTACCTCGGTTGTCTGTTCGTGCCGGATCCCTGCCCCCCCACTTCTTGATGATCCACTCCCTGTAGTCGATAACCTCCTGGGTCAACCGGATGATCCTCCCCAAGGTGCTGCAGGGAGGAGAGAGAGTGAGTTTAAAAGAGACCCAATGCCATTCAGGGTATCTTTAGTGACTGTTGGCTGGACGGACTACAAACCTTTCAGAGTCTTTGTTGGGATACGAGCGTGCGAGCGGCGACACGGCGTGACTCAGGACAGTGTAGGCGTAGTCAAACACCTGCTTGACGTGCATGGCGCCATAGGAGCCCCTCCCCACATCGTTACCTACATGGAGTAAAGACAAACACAACAATCAGACATTTTAAAGGGTGCAAGACAAACAAGACGCCGTCGTAAGCCCTCGCAACTTCCGTTTAATTGGAGCCGCTCACTGTAAATCCCTGTACACTCGCAATACACACACACACACACACACACACACACACACACACACACACACACACACACACACACACACACACACACACACACACCTGGGAGAAGTGGGTCCTCTATGCAGAGTGTGGATGGTCTGTATCCGTTTGTCATGGCCTTCATGATCTCCTCTTTGGCGATGTACGCGCCTCCACTTTTGATGCGAATCCCAGTTTTCAAGTAGTTGAAGTGGCGGCCGTACAACTCAAAGAACTCGATCAGCAGCACGCCCAGATTCTCACTGGGGTTCCTGGCATCGATACGAGGATGGAGCTGAAGGTGCAAGCACAGGAAGGCTGGATTAGTACACATTTAAATATACTGCGCATTCGGTACGATTACAGGGTCGTCCCTAATACACTTCTTTGGAGCTTCAACGCTTCAGCGGGAAATCTATCACTTCCTCCTAAACCTGAATCTAAATCAAGGTTTTCTTTTCCTTTCTCTTGAAACAGAAAACCGCTACAAAATGCACAATAATTCCATAAAATGAATTATGGCGAATAGGAAATGTGCTTATGAGTTGGCCTTTAACCAAATTAATTAATAGACTGGAGCCTATGCCAGCATATAAAATAAAAAGCTGGCTATGTTGAGACTGTGCCTGTTTCAGCACCCGGGACAGCGCTGCAACAACACACACACACACATCCTCTACACACAACAATATACCAACTAATAGCAATTTATAATGAGGCTATGAAGCATTCAAGTCAGCCTTAAAGATTTCCATCTATGCCTGTGTGCAACACTGGACAAGTGGGACGCCGTCTACTACTAATAAATACTACCATCAGTATTACCACCTCAAAAAACACACTATGGCTGATATATTGCAACACTGCGACTTCTACAGCTGCACTGGGAATCCCGTTAATGCTACTACCATCAGCATTGGTATTACCACCTTTTAAAAAAAAAAACACACACTCTGGCTAATATAGTGCAATACTGTCTGGTGCTGCTGCTACTACTACGAATCCTGTTATTTCTACTACCATCAGTTTTGGTATTACATTACCACTTTGAAAAACACTATGGCTACTATAGTGCAATACTGCGGCACTTTCACAGCACTGCCATCACCTCTAAAATTGCTCCAATGTGCAACGGCGACAACGTCCTTCCCTTTGGGGCAACTTTCTGCTTGTGTGCCCCATATTTTAAAGTGTGTGTGTGTGTGTGTGTGTCTTACTGTACCTGGAGGAAGCTGATGACCATGAGGATCAGGCTGTAGGAGCTGATTCCCCCGGTGAAGACCTCGTTTAGATCCCTCTGCAGCAGAAACTGCTTCAGCACAAAGATCAGGTAAGGCAGCACTGGATACATCTGAGAAGAGGACCAAGAGACGGCTGTGAGAACGACCGATTCAGTCAAACTCTGGAGGAGGTAACGGGGAGAGAATCCTTAATGAAAAGACAGTAGATTTAAATGACTCGGTGTGGGTCACTGAGGAGGAATGGGGGTTTCTGGTGAGATGAATAGAGTGAAACGAGCTGGAGATAGCGCTACACTATGTTCAAAGGAAACGAAGCAACTTATTCTAATTATTTTTTACGTCACTTAACGCCAGGGGTGTGAAGCCGATATATATTAATTTCATTCACTTGATATGCGATTCAAGGGTTGGCGACTTGTCTCGCAGAGCAATTACAGTTTCCTTTTCGACTACGTTCACCGTGTTTTGACTCAGCAATCATTATTATCAGGCAACAATTAAATATTGATCATTTGTATCCGTGGGAATAAATCTTGCGGCAGATTCTGGGACAGCTTCTGGAAGAAACGCTGCCGGAGGTAGATTTACACATACGTCATGTTTTACTAGTAGCTGTGATGAATGCGTCCCATTTCCATAATATCTGATCACGCGTTCTGATTTGATTTTAGGGAACTTCAACGCGAAGACACCAGCAAAAACCTGCTGAAAACACAGTGAATCCATCTGGTTTCTAAAGTGAATTGAGGCAGTTGACTAATAAGAAGTTGTACCAACGCCGTGTGGGAATTAATACCCTCCTACTTGGAAAATAAATACTTCTAGCTTTGCTTAACCAAGCAAAAATGTTCAACGCAGCTTCCGAGGACCTGTGACTTGCTAACGAGAGCAAAGGATTCACAAATATATGTTAGAGCAACCTCACGACAGGACGTGTGGGCACATCTGTGCCAGCGGAGCACAGCAGGACATGGTTGACGCCGGTGTTCAGACAGACATTTAAACAATGAACTTTAAAGGCTTTCAAGTATGTTTTCAAGCACTATTTTGACTTTTTTTCATTTAACACAAGTAAATGAAGTGATCATAGTCTGCCTCTAACCTTCGGTGATTTTAGGAGAAATCGCAATTATGTGAAAGCAGTAAAATAAACCCCTGAATGTGTATTTTGGCTGCGTTTCTTTCCAAAGGATAAAAACAGCCCAGAATCGTAAAATGGAGCAGTGCTTGAAACCCAATGTTTTTCTCACGCCACGCTTCGCCGCGCTAAGAAGTGAAACCTCGGTCTGGGAGATGCGCCGCTCCGACTGCTGCTGGCTGCGTGGAAATGCTGACGTGCGAGGATGAACTCTCAGGTGACCTCTCGATGACAAGACCGCACTGGAAGCCGTCACACCCACGCGTTAACAACACCCACTATCGCTGGATTGACGCCGACCGTGGTTGTCAACAGAGGGCTTTTTTTTCAAGCTCCGACATGTAGACCCGGAGAACCAGAGTGCAGAAAAAAATCAACACAAAAAGGCCAAGACCCGACTGCTCCCTGGAAACATCAGCACCTGGAATTCCTCTCTTGCGTTACAGCTCCTACAACCGAGACTAAAAGCCAGGCAGAGATCACCTCCCGCAGGAATTCTGTCAGAGCCATCGCCGGCATTTCACCTCCGCCGAGTCGATTTGGCAACTGGGTTTTTCAGCGACGTGCAGCGCAGGCTCAGTGGGAGTTAAGTGGATATTATTCTGAGCGCAGTCGCTGGGGTTCGTCCCAGCTTCACTTTGAAAATGAGCCGTGCCAACTCAAGATTGGAGTGGAGTAAAATGAAATGCTTTAAACTGCTGGCTCGCTTGATTCACAGAGGGAATTTCCAAAGTGCTGTACTTAGACCCCGCTGTAAAAAGAAAAAAAGGCAATTATGTGACTCCTCTGGTGTTTTTATTTTGATTTAAATAAGTCTACATGACCTTTTCCTGCTCTCTTCCTCCATATCTATGTAGTTCACAATCCCCCCTTTTTTTTTTAAATGAAGAAGCAAAAAAAAGGTGCAAATGGAGTTCTGTGCAGCGCTTGATGAACCACACCGTGCTCGCTGGCGGGGAGGCACGCCTCACCTTAACATAATCTTTAATGAAGCTCGCCGCCTTCACTCCAGTCTCCACGTTGAAACTGATGTCCACCTTCACCTCGGTCTCCTGATCCGTCAGCTTGATGATCGGCACCTGAAGGGAGAGACGAAAGGGCGCTCACGAACATGACAGTGAAGGACACGTTCTGTGTGTGTGTGTGTGTATGTGTGTATGTGTGTGTGTGTGTGTGTGTGTGTGTGTGTGTAATCCGTTTCAAATGACAGCCTTTTTAGAACCGAATCGCTAATTTTAAAAAATGAAAGTTTGGCCAGTCACTGCAAAATAAATGCTTTCATTTCAAACAATAGAGTGAAAACAATCAACAGACATTAAACGGTGGAGCGTCGTTGACTTCTGGGTCGAGTAGTTTTTTTTATTTTAAGTGAACTGGAGCCGTCAAAGTATCCACTGTTCTTGCAGTATTACAGTGCGCTGTGAACTGTATATCGACGGGTCGACAAGAAAACATCCCCAGATACCTGGCAGCGCGTGCCACCTATCACGCGAGCAGATGGACGACACTAATTGAGTCTCTTCTCCCCCCGCCCGCCCTCCCGCCATGTTTCCATGGAGATAAAAAGGGTGAATGAGCCAATGCTTCATACATCCAACTGACCATTTGAAATCCAGAGGAACTTTTTTTTCCCCCAGAGTGTCATAAGTGCTGCCAAATTTTTGGTTTGGCGAGGTTTGTTACGATCGGTTCCCCATGTACCGGGACTGTTCTACTGCTGACTGGAGAGTGGAACCTTCAGGGGGACCCAAATTAACTGTCACACCGGTCTCCTGCGCCAGATCGTTACTCATGGGATGGGAAAAACGCTGTTTTTTTGTTTCGAGTCGCTCCGGTGCGTTTTGACGGACATCTGTTGCTGCAAACCCAGCGCGGCTGTTATTTCGGGACCGGACGTGAAGAGCGCGCCCTGGTTACTCACGGTGGCTTTGTCCAGCACTTTAATGGAGAACGGTTCTGCCACGTTGTGCTTGCGCAGAGCTTGCTCCAGCTCTTGCAGCGGGGGGCGCTCCCACTTCCCAAACACCACCAGGTCAATGTCGCTGAGGGAGGAAATAAAAAAAACACATTCGGGATGTTAAAATACAGGCCAGCAAAATATACCAGGTGGAACATTTAAATCATTCATACTAGAGTCTTACCTTGTTGGAAGGTACAGTCCTGTGCTAAAGCTGCCAAATATTTGGACCTGGGAAGAAAAAAAATATAAATTTGAAGAAATATCTAAATAAATACATAAATCTGTGCGGTTTGACTGTTCGAGACAGCTGAGGAACGAGAGAGTTTGAATGCACTTGAAGAGGGGCGGCTTCAACCACAGGTTCCCACGCGCACATTCGTTCTACGACCCAGAATGCACTGCCTCAGCTACGCAGCAGGTTACCGCAATTAATTGAATGAATGTGCTACCCCAGTTTTCAACTGTCCATATGTTGTCATGTATGAAAAGACCCCAGAAGAACCTTGTTCACTGTCATATAATATAGTATAAATACACATCGTACAACAGCTCATCTGTCGTAATGATTTGTACATGCAGCTTAAGGTTTGCAAACTATCCAGAACTCTGCATTTCTGCGTTCCATATCGGTGAGCTCCTAAATTAAGTGTACAATAGTTTGGAGAAGAAAAAAAGCCTTTTGGGGGTCTGCAAGCAAAAGCTCTCCAAAGGAAGCAGAGTGGACTCCTTTCCCTTTTTCCGTCTGGTAAATACGACGAGGCCGTCGCACAAAGACAGGCCGGGATTAATAGGCTGAATTGAAAAGGGAGGCTGGTACAAATCAAGGGCTTGATCCATTTCCCTGACACTCCGGCTCCCAGTGGAAGAAGCGGAGACTGGCAGCCAACAAATCACCACTGCGCGTGTTTTACATGATGAAGTAAAGAGAGGGGCATTGCATCAACGCTACGTCACCGCAATTCTCAACCAGCCGCAGGACCCTCCATCACCATTTACACACAGGCAAAGCGAGCGCACTTCAAAAGCTAAACGAGGCGATTTTAGAAAAGCACATTGACACATACTTCTTTTTTTTTAACATAACTTCTGCTCTTTGACTTCATTTTGTCCATTTAAACTTCGGTTGGCATCAGGATGGTGCCTGTTAACTAATGTGATGCAAGCAAGTAGCAGCACTTGTTAACAGTGTCGATGAGGTGTCCGTTTTGCAGGACTTAACGGGTGGGAGCGAGTAATTAAAACTTTATTCATATTTCCTTTCAGAGATGTGGTTTTAGGATCCGTTGCCAGGCAAATCGGTAGAGCCTCCGGAAAGTCACTGGTCTTGATTATAAAATAGTCTCTATTTTATAGTCTGGTGTGATCGACCCCTTCAGGAGCTTTATATGCACGGATATGTGAATTTTGTTTTTGGACAAAAGCTTAAGTTAGCCGGCTAACGAATGCTGCTTGATTCCTACAAGTTGCGCCATTAAAGCAAACAATTAGGTTAACGGAAAACAAAAACTATACATTTTGATGTTAAAACACAATATTGCAACAGAGATGTACAATAATGTGAGATCACATGATTTCAACAATTTATCCTCTTCATTGAAATAAACAGAGGTGTGTGTGTTTGTGTGTGTGTGTCTCTTACATCTGCAGTGGGCCACAGCTCCTTGATGATCATCTCTATCCGGTTCACCACCTCTTTTCTCATAGCTGCTTCCTCTGGCCGAGGAGACATGAAGTTGTAGAGGTCCATCACCTCCTCGTGGAGTCTGGAGAGAGGGGAGAGAGGGAGAGAGAGAAAGAGAGGAGGAAGAGGGTTATTCCCACCACAGTCACAGGTACATCTCACACAGAGCAGTAGGACACCTGGATTGAGAGAGGGAGCGGGACATGGTGCGACTTATGTCTTTTGCTTTTGAGTGTTTTGCATTTCTCAATGCAAAGTTTTACACAACCAACAATCAGGTGAGGAGATCTCCTCTCTCCAGATATGCTTCCTCTTCTTATCGCGTCATTCCAGAGCCGGGGGTCAAAGCAACGTCATCGCATGCCGCTCTACATGAAATGCCATGAGTATCAATAGCTTCTACTTTCTTGCAGACACGACACACAGCAATACACTGGATCCATTTTGATGCTCATCAAAAAAACTTTTTACTTGACTGGACACAGTGCACTGTCTTGCAATTGGCCTTTCCTTCACCCATTGAGACACTATGTGTGGCTGGCCCGCCCACTGGGAGCAACTTGGGTTTTAGTTTCTTACTCAGCGGCACGACATGCAAACAGGAGCAGCCGGGGATCAAACCGCCGACCTTCTCATTAAAGAACAACCCGCTCCGTCTCCTGAACTGGTAGCTTTCAATTAAAAATGAGCAGCCCAGGAAAATAAAATGATTCTTTGTGTATCATTACATTTTTAAAAAACAGCCTCAAACTACATTTTCTTTTTCGCTGAAAGTCAAACTTGCTCAAAATTGAAACGAGCGACAGAACGAACACACAATGTTTTTGTGAGGATCACGTATCATTCCCGTCCAGGCCTTTTTCTCCAACCCAACCTTAATACTACAGTTAGCCCTATTCATAACAGAAACCATAACCACAGAGCTCAACATAACCACTAAACTAGAAATAAGACAGAACAAAAGTGGTCATGTTTTTTGTTTTTTTAAATAGAGGGGGAGGAGAGAGTTTTTGTAGAAATCTTATTTTGCCATCAGGGAGGATATGTGTTCCCTATCAGGAGACCGGTACAACAACACAAACCTTTAAGGTTTTCTGAGTATTTCAAACCTTCACAGCCCTCACAGAGCTTATACAGCCCTCAGTGTTTCACTCAACTTTAGTAATGCAAAGGCCCGATCAGCCACAAGCTTTAGAATGATTGCCCATATGGGTTTGTATTTGGCAACAGAGGGGTGCATGTATAGATAGCCGACCGGTCAAATGCCTCACAACAGTGGAACTCTGTTCAACCCCGTGGCTATTCATTTTTTTTCTTCTTCTAGGAATGTATGCCATGATGTCAGTGTGAAATACAGAACAGGGAGGCTGTCGCAATCAATTACCAGAGCCCTGGAGGAAATGCAGTCAGCTCATGATGTGCCCACTCGTTGGTGAAAACTCTCTGCCAAGCAAATCAGGGCGTTTACATGCCCACAGTCCACCGTGGACACAGGGCATGGTCAGAATAAGAATCGCCATTGCAGGTGTCTCTAAAAAGCGAATTTAGGGTCAAACATCACTTCAACAACTTTAGGGCCCAGTGTCAAAGGTGCTTAAAAAGGTGCAGTCCGTAACCATAGTTTTTTATCAACCTGAACCTACTCTGATCTTCAAAATATCAAGACAGCACGACCACAGAAGAATTTGTATTTCCAATTTGAAGGGCAAATCTCTCTGTGTGGGACTTCAAACAGTGGCCCCTGAAGGCAAACTACTGCAAGACCTATTAGGGCACAAGCCACAACTTGCATCAGAACAACTAGTACAAACACAAATATACCCAGAGAAAGTAAAACATTACATTAATATACTAGTAGCAGGATATAGTATTAATTACAAACTTAAGATTTTTAGTTCACTTTGAATTTGGTAAACTAAACATCGAGCATGTGGAAGTGCTTTCATGACAAACACCGATTCCTTGTACAGAAAATTCCCAGATAGGTGCAACCGGCCATTACAAATATCACAAGCTCCTGCAACACATCTGGGAAGTCCTCTGCCATTGCTTTTTGATGAAAGCTTCTGCCAAAGCATAATACCATTATGAATATAAAAAACAAATCTGAATATATTCAGTTACACCCGCTCTTACGACACCAACACTGTAGGCGTCATCGGCTTATGCAACAACTATAATCATTCAAATCAACAAAAAAATGTCTGGTTCAAATTAGAAAAATGTATGCTCCAGTAAAGCTGTACTCAATTAGTGTTTATATAAGTATCTTAGTCAATGCTGCTATATGTACAGTGAGTCCCAGTCTGTCTGTTATGTCACCCTGACAGACATCTCCATGAAGAACAACATGTGAAAAGAGTGTAAACCATAACCTTACCCAGAATAGCCAGGGTTCAAAAAGGTCAAACTATGCAGAACGTATACAGTTATTTCAACAAAATTGCACAAACTAACGTATTAATAAACAGTTTACTTCACTTTTATATATTTAAAAAAGTGTGATAGAATGCAATAAAATGTACTGAAACATTCAATAGAAATGCTCCACCTTTTATCACTCTGTCGCTGTAAGCAGATGATTAACGTCACCTTCATGATCAAGTCATTTGAAAATAGCTCAGGATCCAAAGCTTAGTTAACTTCACCCAACATTTAGGTGAGTTTAATGTTATCCAACCCCCGTTAGCGAAGACCTGGGCAGGTTGTAGGATTTATAATTTTTTTTTGCGTTTTATCATTAATTCGGCTTGATCCTATTTGCTGGCCGAAACATTAATTTTGTTTTTGCTAAATTGCTGGTTTCCCTAACTTTAATGTAGAGAACCGTCATATCCGGTCAAAACCTTCTAAATAAATCACCGGTTTACAAATTTAAAAAACACTATGAACTCGAGGCTGCTATTAAGTAGCTATATTGCTTTTCACTTTCCCAACAAAGCGTGACTTTAAATCCCACTCATCAATAGTTTGTTTTAAATCAGTTTTTTTAACGGCCCAGTTCAAACTTGGGCCGACGAAAAAAATCTGAGCACTTCCGGTCTCTTTACGCAACTGTTTTACGACATGTTTTTTTTTTTTTTTTTTTTACTATCCAAGCATACAGCTTAACTCAAATTTACGCTGCCATCCTACGTAAACTTACGCAGACAGCGTAAACCGCGTTGGGAAACGGAATAGCTACATCATGTCGTAACGCTATGTACAAGAGCACTTGACGTATATAAAATCACGCATAAAAATGATAAATAAAAAAAGACCAATGGCTTCTTAACATTTCGAATCAATGGCCAACGGCTGATGTTACGCAGTGTTCCACTCACCCGAGGACCCCCGGGTTGTACTTCCTCGTCTTCCAGGGCGTCCAAGTGCTCGCGTTGTTGCCGTTAGTGCAGTTCGAAAGCAAGTAATTCATCCCATAAGTGCTCGCCTTGTTGTCACTTTTCCTTCGGCCCGGGTGGTGATTGTATGTGTGGTTTATGGGTAAAGACGGTTGGACCTGATGGCGCTTCACGCAAATCTGCTGTAGATTGAAAGCCGGGTGCTCCTGTAGGTGACGGTGGTGGTGGTGATGGTGGTGGTGGAGGTGGTAGAGGTTGACATTATTGTCCATGCCGTCCCTCGCGTTGAACAGGAGACCAGCGCCCCCGACGTTTGTATTATTATTAATAATCACGCTGCCCGGCACATTTCCACCAGGAGTCCTCTCGAGCGAGCAGCCGGAATGAGGGCTGTAGATCCGGGGCTCCTGCGAAGAGGAGGACACGGGTCCCGTCTTCTGGGTCAGGGTCTTCCCCTCACCTGGGTCGGCGGCCGCGTTCGTCGTCGCGGTGAAAGAGTTACGTACATTCCCGTTGGACAGGGCCATCCCGAGCGAGGACATCGCGGTGCCGTTCATGACGCCGCGATGGCTGCTGCTGCTGCTGCCGTTGCTCAAACCGGCAGTAAGGTTACCGTTACTACCGCCGCCGCTGCTGCAGACGCTTTTGCTCGATGCCACCGCGGCCGCCACATTTTTTAAAACGTCCAGCGCTGCGTAACTCACGCACTGGTTGCGGTTCTGGTTGTGGAGCTGGTGCTGAGCGGAGAGAGTCCGCGCTCCCTGAGAGGTCTCCCAGACGTGCATCCATAAGGCGTTCGCAGGTCCTTTCTGTTCGGGCTGAATCCAAGCGACCCTCGGATCCATTCAACTTCTTTTCTCTGGTAACACCCCCCTCCACCCCTCTCCCCCTCCTCCTCCTCCCCCCTCACTACAAGTATCTACCGAGCCCGTGGTGGAGCCTGCGTCGCTGCCTTTGGACCCCTTCAAAGGTCACTGCTCCGTCCTGGGTGCCGAGAAGAGAAGTATTTCAACATTAAACCGAATCAGGACCATTGATGAAGTGTCCCCCTTTACACCGCTAGCTGAGGGGGGAGAAATGCTCGCCGTTTCCTACGGGAATTCAATATGGCGTATTCGCTTCAAATCTATGCGCATGCGCCCTGCGAGGGATTTCTTAAACGACGACTGCGCCCCCCATACGCCCACACCTTCATTCCTCCGGCCGGTTGATGAATTGCACGCAATACATATTTCCTTTTTTTGACTTTTTAAAATAAATATTCAATCGAACAACAAGTAATGAAGTCCACGTCAATCATGATTAAGAGTATTGTGATCCAGTGGCTCTTGAAGCAGGGCAGAGGTAAAGCCTGTCTTCAACGGGAAAAGAGAAGGGTGGCTGGGTTCATAGGGCATCCCCCATCAATGTGAAGCTCGACGTATTAACTGTTTAATTTCTGGTATTGACGCGTATTTAAATTTAAATGATGATGTAGATGAATATATATTAATATTCAAAGTTGTGAATATTGGGGTGCATCAAAGGAATCTGTCTCTCCTGGTAAGCCAAGCAGGGAAAGCTCTGAGAGAAACATACACACACACACACACTATAAACATTTGAAATCCTAGCATTTCTTTTTTTACAAAAACATTACTCTTCAACAAAATGCAATTTACATGAACATGAGACAGAGAGGGAGACCACGCTGTGTAGTGTATTGTGCACTTACTGCCAGGGGCCATAATCACAACCTCTGGCCTTTGAGAGGCTGCTCACATACATACAAACCCTGCATTCCGCTGGGTAGGGCACAGGGTTTTTTTTTCTTCTTAACAGTAAGCGCAAATGGAGCTCCTTTTTTTCTACCTCGTCTGTTTATTATTTCAGGTGTACTCTGCGGCCAGTAGATCCAAACGCTCATTTTCAAGAGGCAACACGCAGCAGGTGGTGTTGATCATCCCGTACTCTGTAAACCAGCCCGGCCCCAGCAACAGCCCTGTCTCCCAGCCCATTAGGCTCCGTGATGGAGAGGGGGCGTGGCCGCATAAGGCACAAGCAGCACCTTCTGGGATGCGTGTGCACGTAAAAGGGAGAGGGAGGAAGAGCGCGCCTTGCGTAATGCCCGCTCTCCTCCCCAACCACTGCTACTCACGTGCAGCATGTGACAGAGTCAAGGGAAAAAACCCCAGAGCAAACTATGTGCCAGCCAGGACGTGCATGTTCTCTGTGTAACACACTCAGACATACAGTATACACGGACGCACGCGCACACAGCTGCTAGCTTCCTCCGCACGCCTGTGTGCATCTTTACGCCCTCCTTTCTATCTCCCTGTATCCGACACCGTGTGAAACACAGGCGTTTGAGTGGAACACCAGATTGAAGAGGTTATTCCTCTCATATCTCATGTCACAGTCTCGGCTCAAGCCAAACACACACACACTGACTGTGTGCCAGTGTGTGTGTGTGTGTGTGTGTGTGTGTGTGTGTGTGTGTGTGTGTGTGTGTGTGTGTGTGTGTGTGTGCGCGCGTGTGCGTGTGTGGTGTGTGTCATTTCAAGGCTGGTTTGCCTCATTGTCATCTTTTATGGGATTACCACATTGGTGGAGACTGGACCAAAGCTGACAGATGCCTAACACACGCAAGCACACAGACACACACACACACACACACACACACACACACACACACACACACACACACACACACACACAGAGAGAGACAGAGGCAGGGCTGGAAAAGTCAACAGTGCTTTCAGGCATAACAGTAATCGCAGATAATGTGAAGGAAGCATGCAGTAGTCTGAGACTGCATGCGGCTTGAATGATAATGAGGCCGCAGCACGTTCCAGATATTTAACCCACATTAGTGGAGAGCTGTATTTGCACTGTTCTTTCAACAGCTATTTCACATTTCTACACATGAACATATAGCCAGTGGCGTTTTCTGCAGAAACAAACAAGGTGTACCAGCAGAGCACCAGCTCTCAGAACTACAAATGTGGGCGTGCAGTTCCAGTCAAGCTGCGACCATGTATACGTACATGCAAGAAGAGTAACAGCAGCTGTTTGGGCCAGAAGCTGCAGCCATGCTGGTGTGTGACATCTTAGCTTCTTTCATTTTAACACTTGCACCACCTGCAGGCAATGACTGAGCTGAACGGTCATTTCAATCCCTTTACCTTTGCTTATTTTTCTTTTTGCATATCATGCTTTTCACCAGCAAAACATGTCTTAACCGAAGCATATTTTCTGTGAAATACAGGGAGGAATACAGAGTTCACACCTTCTGGTTGGTTTGCAAAGAGAGAGAGGATCTTTACTGTGTTTAGTAAATCTTAAAACACACAAACAGGCCATGGGATACAGAGACGCAGAGAAAGGGTAAAAAATAAAATAATTGTAATTTGACTGCATTGACTTGTTTTTATTGATCAATACTTTTTTTATTGCATTATTTAATCAAGTTATATATTTTATTTAATTTGAAAAAAAAACACATTAAGACATATTTTATTGTTTATAATAATGTGGTGTTAATTCAGCATTTAGTTGTACTTAGCTCTCGCCCCTTTTCACTTCTGGTTGTGAAGACCAAGACGGTTTCGGCAAAATGGAGGCTTCAAAACTGCAGACCACGAGCTGAGGCGATTACATCCACACATCTCATATGGTTACAAGCCAGTTCACTCACATGCTTTTGCATATAAAAAGAAAACCATTGGCGCTCTGGCCTGAAGATGAACGGTAACATACCCAGAGGCTTAGTAATAAATACTGGCTGTGTAATATAGCGATGCAATTACAAGAAGCGTGGACACAGAGGATTCAGAGGAAATGGCCTGCGAGAAGACAGCGGGAACCTCGGGCATGAAGGATGTCACTCCGAGTGGCCTTCAGCGGCGCACAGCCTTCATTTCTCGTCACACTCACTCAGACGTCCTATTATTTATTGATGGAGTGGAAAAAACGATGACCGAAATCTTTTCAAAAACAACACTTTAATACAAATCCATAATTCCGTGACCTTGGCTGTGTGCTGGAGGATGTCCTCCACCGAGGGGAAAAAGGAAGAACTTATCAAGAGTTTACGGGAGGAAAGCTGCAGCCGACACTTTCTTTTGTGGCCTGGTACACTGTGGAGCATCCAGGTGGCTTGTGCTTCAACGCAATGTCGTCATTTTCACTTGCATGTGAATGTCACAAAGTTTTATGATAATTGCACTTGTTTCCTTTCTAAATCCATTTAAAAAGCGCATAGCATCGATAATTTAAGACATGCTTCCAGAAAAGTCCTAACCCACAGTCATCAGATTACAAGGCTCATGGTAAACGTGATTATGACACAATAATAGAATAGAAGAGATGTTTAGCTCGACTGCATCTTTTGGCCCAGGCTCCCTCGTTCATCCATTCAGAGTTGTTTATGGTCAGCGTGCTCCTGCTTTCACACATACACTCAGTCATTTCTTCTTCTTTGCTCTCTCAGAAGCCCTCCATGGGAGTGACTTGTCGAGGCAACGCTCTCTTCTTCCCATTTCAGGCATGAGTGAGTTATTGAGGGCCACGCTTGACCTCTTCTCTGGACCTTGGAGATGATGCGGCGATGAGAAAAGTCTTTCTGATAGCACCCAGTGAAAAATGTGTTGGAGAATTCAAGGTCCCCGTGTTTCAACTCATGGATCTTCAAAAGATGCTTTTGCAACAGCCGACTCTCGAGAAAAAAGGAAAACTTTAAGTGTCTGCTTTGCATTTCCAGGTTTATGTTCCATTGGGGAGAATATGCAGATCAGCGAAGAGTCCTAAAAGTGTTTATAGCTGGTGCAGAATGTTATAAATCCACAGTATTACTGTTGTGGTATATGCATCTATTCGGCATCTTACTTCCTCCAGAGGACACAACACTTCTAGTACATTCAGTACATGGTTGTTGGAAGTAATTTTTGCTTTGTAGACATAACAGTAATAAGCAAAGGTAAAAATAAAAATATATATATTGAAGGTTATGGATCTTAAGTGTTGCTTGTCAGATTAGATCACTCACAAGCATGCGGCTTTTCTTTCATTTGATTTGCAGCAATAAAAAAAGAAACTGTACCTTTAAGTTTTATTCCGACATTTGAGTTTCTCAACAACAAAAAACATTGTGGCAATGTTCTTCGCTGCCATTGTAAGAACCAGTAACGTTTCAGGCTTCAGTGCACATGGAGCCGTTAGAACAGAAAGGGAATGAGCGCCTTCCTACGTTGCGGGTAGTCTTCAAACTTAGCGAGGTACCATCTGTAGGAGGAGAGAAAGAGGGGAAAAGAGCCAGTTCCTTCTGTTAATAATAAGTATTTGCTTCAATGTGTGCAACCCACTCTATGAAAACCTGCTTCCTCTATTTATGTATGTGTGTGTGTGTGTGTGTGTGTGTGTGTGTGTGTGTGTGTGTGTGTGTGTGTGTGTGTGTGTGTGTGTGTGTGTGTGTGATGATTCCTACTTGTGGTGGGCCACAGCCCTGCTGCCGAGGACCACTGTGGTAAAGATGGCAAAAGCTGAACTGTGAACGGAGCGGCCGGCCAGAGCGAAGCCGGCCCACTCTGCTATCTCTCCCAAGAAGTTGGCTCCCGACACATATTCAAACATTCCGCCTTGTGGGGGGAAGACACAGGAATGAGGACAGGTATGCTTGCCCTTTCATACATCCACTGAAAGTATTTCCCTCTGAGAACTAGAATTACAATCTATCCTCTAAAACATTTGTGTGAAAGTGTCACAATTAGCATGATAATTCTTAAGTTGTGGCCACATTGAGGTCACAGTGACTTCAAGTTTACCAAGTGGACATTTGGGCCATATTTGAAGAAACTCAGCTCCTGATTTTGGATATGGCGTTCATGAGAATAGTACGGATTTTAGTCATTTCTGTTTGATTTTGACTCTGGATGCACAATATACTAAATATACTGGGCCCAATAAATAATTAGCTGATACTGGTAAGTGTATTTTATCATGTATTATTCTGGGAATGAAAATATAGCTGATAATTTATCAAACTAAATAATACATTGACCCATCAAGTGCAGCATCTGGAAATTATTGGCATCGGCTTAAGAAGCAGATAATTATCTGTAGAAAAAAGGAGAAAGAAAAGCAAGATACACAGCAAAGTGCATAACAGAGGAAGACACAACACACGAGTCCTCGCCCTGAGAACAAGTCAGCGCACGGCCCCAGATCTTATCAAACACACCTCCTCTATCTTCATTATGAAACCTCAGTCTCTCCAGATGAGATGCGTGTGCCATTACTCTCAACCACAAACCATTCAAAGGGTGCAGGTTTTTTTCTGTTTTCTTTTTTTAAATCACTATTCCAAAACAAGTCAGACAATGACAACACACTTTTCCAGCATGTGTTAAAATGTGGGAAATAACTTTCCCGCGTGACCAGAAAGAACACGTTAAATGACTGATTTAAATTGATTACAAACATCAGCAGAATAGAGGAAGTGTCTATAAGACGCCAGCAGCCATGTACAATGCACCCTTTAAACATTCGTCCCAGACTTTCTTGTGTTAGTTCTGCATTGAGCTGAGCGTTGCCTCTTTGCCCGCGGGTCATTTGTAGCGTTGCTACGCTCCATGTGAAAGTGGCATTCTTGGCAGAGGGGACTCCAGACGTGCCTGGAAGTTCACTCGGAGCGGAGCGGCTTCCTCCCGCCTCGCCCTCTCTCCGCTTTACTTTCCTGCGAGGGTCCCAGACGGATTATTTCAACAAGTTCACCCTAAATACAGGGTCAGATAGTAGAATAATTGATTCTGGTAACCCCAGAACTTTCTTCAGCTTCACATCTGACTTCACGTTCTTCACCAGTATTTCCAGGGCTTGGGTGTTGGAAAATGGATATACTTGTACAATGAAAGGATGTTTGAGCAGTGGTTGCAGAGGGATTGTGGTCAATGTTGTCCACTGCTGCAGTTGAGAATAAGTTATTTCTCAAGACTGGTGGACAGACAACTCCATCTGCAACATACTGTGCAACAACTGCTTCTCCTAACTGAGCTGAGATCTCTAAGACTCTGTCATAGGAGATACTCAGGCCATTCTCATGAAGCATGTTAATGAGCTTCCTCTTTCTGTTTTTTTCTCTTCTCGAGAACCTGTGATGATGACTTATTCAGTTTGGCAAATTCAGACAGTGAATTGGATTCCCTTTTATGTGATGAAAAAAAAACACTATTTTTTTCTTTTCCAATTCATTCAATGCTGAAGATTATTTGTCAAAAACAGTTTGAAGACGGACAAAACTGTAGTTTCCCCCTCCTCCCATTTACTTGTCACTTCTTATACAAGGTGCATCCATTTTCACAAAGTAAAAAAGGTCTCCGCTGTTCTGCCAGCAAATTGTTTTCCTTGTTAAATTGACTTGTTTTAGTAATTTTCAGAAATGTCTATTTGATACAAGTAGAGCCAGCAGCCAGTTAGCTTAGCTTTACATAAAGACAGCGAGACTGGCTTTGCAAAACTTTAGTTTTTACACTTTGTTTCTGTGTGGATTAAACAAACAAGATACATACCACATAGATTAGGGCATGTTTAGCTGCGCTGGTTGGCATACTTTGTTCTGATTCCTGTGTTTACGCTAAGCTAAGCTAAGTGGCTGCAGCTTCTTATTTACTGTACAAACACGAGCGTTGCGTTGAACACATAAGCAGTAGGCCGAGTGCTTTATTTAGCAGACATATAATGTCCGTGTTCCCGTGTTCCCGTGTGGGGCGGGCCTGCTGTCTGACATGATTACTATAAACCCTCTGCGGTTTAGAACATTTCTCTTTCTGCGTCAAGTCAAGCTAAACTACACACACACAAAACAAGACAAGTAAGGCAGCGAGATCCTTTTTAAACGCTAATGTGAGGGTTCACGGAGGCCAAAGGCAAAGAGAAGAAGATGACTATTGACAACCTGTGATTCTGCTTACAGTGCGATTCTGTATAATCATGCGACCACGCTGGAAAATTAGCATGTGGCCTTGTGCACGAGGGCCGCAGAGTTCTGTGCCATGGCGTGATTACTGCTTTCTTGTCACCCTACGACAGTGCTAGGAAAACTGATTCAAACTTTAAACCTAAAAAAAAAGGAGTAGGGAGAAAAATTCAAACAAGAGTATACAAAGCCATTTGTTTTTTTTGCATTCAGACTCTTTATGTATTATTTCATGAGCAGATCACATGCTGTTATCATGATATATGGGTTGTTGACGTGACAAACGGTGATATTTATCACCGTCGTCGGGAGTAAAAGTGCAAAGAAGCTGCACTTGAATAAATGTATCTTTATTATTTTACACGTCTCATCAGGTTTTTCCTTTTTGAAAAGTAGCAGTGTAATCGGAGTAAAAGACTGTGGTGAGAGAAATAATTCGGCCCAATGTTTTCAGAACTAAAGCGCTTACCTGTGGGAATCTTGTAGCCGGTCTCTCCGGGTTTCCTCAGGTTCCTCAGGATGTGGTCAGAGTGCACGTTCACCAGCCAGCCGAGCAACCACAGCACAGACCCTGGAGACAGACCGAGCAGAAGCTGCTTCAGCACCACGTTTTACTTTGTGTTTATAAAGAAATACGACTGACATGCGCCTTCTTTGCCGAGTAAGGATTAAAATGAGCGGATCGATACCCGCGGTTCAAATCTTGGTGCTCAGCTCAGCTAATCGCCTCCCAGATCCGCTTTAATTCAACTTTCAAAAAGAAAGCAAATGAGCATGTGTCTTTTGACATTTCTATAAAAGTTACAGCTGTGGCCCACAATGTATTCAACTTATAATATTAATATATATATATAATGTTAGATGCCACACGGCATGAATAACATTATACAATATTTTTGGAAACACTTAGTGTATGTTTAGTAGGTCATAAGGGCTGGCTGTCTTTGACATAATATATATATATATATATATATATATATATATATATATATATATATATATATATCTTACTTTTTATGGAAAACATTGACATTCATACATTTATGAATAATAAATAACTAATAATTTATCAGTGTAAATTTTCAATGCAAGCATGGTTCCACACCTCAAATTTTACAAGCCAGTTCAATGTACAAATATATAAAATATACATGTTTTTTAGGCATCATATTCACAGAACATGAGACGTTGATTTAGCTCGGGACGAGAGTCATACTATACAGTATATAATAACAAATGTATATTCCCCAATTTACACAAACTGAACTCCTCCAGTAAGTCAATCATGAACGGTGAAAGAAAACATATTTTCTAAACTGGCAGTTTCCTGCGTTAGCTTGAACAGTAACCGGAGCCAAGAAAAACTGCTGAGCATTTTGAGGTTTGGAAAGCGTGGGAAGCCCCTGCAGGGGAGCAAGAGGCATACGAGGAGAATGACAAGATGGACCCAATATTTGATTGACAGCTATGTGTTTAAGCAAAGACTTGCCATTGCATTTAATTTAAAAATAGAAAAGGAGGAGAGGAACGAGGGGTAAAAGGGATGCACTGATGGCAAGAGGTTGTTATCCTGACTTACTCTGTTACTCCAGGAATCAATAAAACATCTTTCAGCCGCTGCTATTTTTATACCATTTTACACTAAATTGTACACACTAAATTAGATTTAAAACACCCAGTAACTTAGTAACTTGTTATTTCAGTTGTCAGCAGTTTTTACTTCTACTTGATTATTTTCGTAAAATGTAAATTATTCTATTCGTCAATATTTGCCAATATTAAAAGTGAGTTTTGTTTTTATTTCTCGTCTGCTGATAATGGAACATATTCATACTACTTCAATATTTTGACTTTGACAATGAAACAACAGAAGCAAGAGTATGGAAGACCATGGCTGCCCATGTCATGACGTTTTGAGAATCTAATTAATTACCTTAAGATACAATGTTAGTATTTTGATGTACTAACTCTTTTTTTTGAGATAGTAAAGTAATCATTTTTTTTAATTTTTATATTTATTATTTTATTGAGATACTATGTCTTCAAATTGAGATACTAAGTCTTTATTTTGAGATACTATGTAATTATTTTGATATAGTAACTCCGTAATTTGAGATACAATGTCATATTTTTTGAAATGTAAGGACTTTGAGATACTAAGTTGTGATATTAAAATAGTTTCTCATTGGAATAACTTTGTTTTTAATCCATTACAGTGTCAGAGATGGCCTTCCATACTCACCAGATTATTGTTAACAAGAGAAAATGTCACCAGGATAAACTCTTATGCAAAATAAAACTATCTCAGTTCCCTTGCAGAAAGTGAGGCAGCAGAAGAAGAACACCAACCTGTGATGAAGGATGGACGAGTCACCCAATCTGCTGGATAATCTGCATAATGGCTCAGGTACCTGATCTGCATGTAGCCATTACAGATGCAGAAAACAACGGCCATGATAAACGAGATGAATGGTGTCGGTTTACCTCCTCGGATTAAAAATGGATAAATAAGGGATCTTTAACAGAGAAGAAAAAAACCACATTATTAATACAACTAAGTGATGTCAAATACTTGCTTGACACACAAACATAGATTACTTAACTAGTACTACTGATACAATATACAATATAACATGTAATGCACTCTCCTGTGTCCATTACTGTGTAAAATAATCATTCAGTGACATTCATTGGAAGTCAGTTAGTATTCATGCTGGTAAAACTATCCCTTTAGTCTACCTCCAGCTGCAAAAATGACACACACACACACACACACACACACACACACACACACACACACACATACACATGCAAGAACACACGCACACACCCAATGACACACACTTACATACAGATTATTATTATTATTAAATATATATATATATATATATATATATATATATATATATATATATATATATATATATATACATGTTTTGTTTATTGATGTAATTTATGCATTGTTTATTTGTTTATTTTAATGTATTATTAATACAACTATGTTATTCCAAATACTCGCTCGACACACTAGCATGTATTACTTACTTAGTACTATACAATATAACATGTAATGTACTCTCCTGTGTCCATTATTGTGTAAAATAATCATTTAGAGATTTATCTTTCTATTCAAGTTATTCCTTTGACTAAGTGACGTACATTGGAAGTCACTGAGTACTGCTGGCGAAACATTCACTTTCGCTCACCACCTCCAGCTGTAAAAATGCTGACGTAATTGATAGTGGCGACCTACCTCTGGACATAGTGGCAGAAGTACATGGCAATAAGCAGCTGGTTGGGTAGCAGGGAGGTTTTGGAAGAGGATGTCCAAACTACCAGACACAGAGGCACCAGAAACGCAGGCAGCTCCTGGATGAACCAAGCCAGCTTGGCATTAACTGGGAACCCATACCTGCTGGTCGTGTACCGCCCGTACGGGACGTTTTCGAAGAGCAGAGTAAGAAAAGTGCAAGCTGCAAAAAAAAATAATGAATAAGCCATGCAGTCCAACATGTACAGCTCTTCTTCTTCCGAGGAGAAGAGCCGGTGGAGGAGTGCGTCCATTATGGCGAAAGCGCTTATGTTACAAAGAAAAAAGAACAAACAAACAATGCTAATGTAACTAACAACTATTTAATAAAACGCCGTATGGCTTGCTACCGCTGAAGTATACATACATATACTGGAGCGCTATAGGTTTACGTGCGCGACTGCAAAACGTGTGTTCCCCCCTCAGGACCAATCACAGCCCACGAACAGACACATGGTATTAAGTCTGAGCCAATCAGAACGCTCGCTTCTCCCATCAGCGTTATTCAACGTGGGGTGGTGTCTGACGTCACCGATACATATTCAAATAATTTGAATAAATCACCTGCTGTAAACTATGGCACTGTTCAAACGTTTGAGATTAAAGTTAAATGTACGGGCGTGTGTGTGTGTGTGTGTATATATATATATATATATATATATATATATATATATATATATATATATATATATATATATGTATATATATATATATATATATACACACATACTCGTGTTGTTTATTTATGTTTGTTATAAATAAACAAAACGATTATAAATATATATATACATATATATTAAAATAAATAAATAAACAAAACGAGTATAAATATATATGTTTACGTATATATATAAATCGTTAATACTCGTTTTGTTTATGTATTTTAATGCATACTAATACATATTTATATGTTATATTCATATGTTTACAGTGTAATACTTGTCTGTTGCGGTAAAGAAATTAAAATCCAAAGTCTCTTTATTTCAGGCACTTTTGATGGCCACCTTGCGCTGGGGGTCCTGATTCACGTGCGTCAGAGGCAACACGTTTCGAGGATACACAGCAGCGTCGCAGTAGTACATCCTTGGCTGTCTTGCTTTGTTTTTACCCCGACTTACAGGCTCCGCTCCCCTGCGTCCAGACACCACGACGGTCCGCAGACTTTTCTCCAGAGTCGTCTGCTACGCCAACACCAGCATGGGGAAGAGAAGCAGACAGCGGCAGAAAAACCAAGCGACTGGCAGGGACGACAGAGACTCCGTAAGATTCGCACTCATCCAGCTGCAACTTTTCGTTGCTAATGTTGGCTGTGAAGTGCTCAAGAGGCCACCTATTACAGTACCTTTCTGTTTTAATTGACTACATAAATGCAAAAGGGGGGGCACGGTCGTGTTCTCCCTGGTAGGTCATCTGTACCTAAAGGTGTGCAGCCATGCTGCTATGCTAACAGCTGCAACTTCACATAGCTCTTCTGTTAGCTACCGGGCTATTTCACGAGGCTATGTGTGATCGTCATTTGACACGTTAGTCGAGGTCATTGCGTGTGTTTTTGTTGTTGTTTTGCTCGGAGGGGTTGTGAGGCTTCACCAGACTTCGTTCAGAAATGTGTTGATTTTATATGCTCATGCGTGCAGGTGCAGGACACTAGTTTACCTTCTACAAGCCGAGATTGTGGATTTCTACATGCCGAATTAATCATGAAACTATGCTAAAATGTAGCAGGTGACAAGAACACATTTTAATTGCAGATGTTTGAATGGCATTTGTTTAACTATATTCTCATACGAAATAGGCCTTCACGTCTAATTTTCATTAGTAGGGGATTTTCCAGTGATGTCTAATATTCAAAGATATGAGCCATATATACTAATAACTGTACACTTGTGTGTTCAGGGCTGGGGAGTTGGCTATGCTGACATTGTCAAGGAGAACAAGCTGTTTGAGCACTACTACACAGAGCTCGGCCTGGTGCCTGCTGGAGAGTTTGAACAGTTCATGGATGCCATGAGGGAGCCGCTGCCAGCAACCATCCGCATCACTGGATACAAGAGGTGAGCCGGACAGATGTATTACCTGGATTCTGACTTATTTGCCCCACCCAAAAAAAAGGGTCCTCCTTAAAGCCGTGCACGGTGCTGCACAATTAACAATTTTGCTAGAAAGTGGAGAAAATGTTGTTGTCTTTTGTATGTTTTTTACCATTTGAATTCCCATTTCTTTAGGACACCAAAAATGGTCACAACTTCCATCTCACATCAACACAGATAACGTTCTTATTGCCGTTAAGCTGTGCGAGACAGTTGATCCTTTGTTAATTAACTATAATTGATGTGAAAGAGTAAGGCATGATTATCATCTCAACCCAAGCTCCAATATTTGGGCGCATGAGATCAGGGGTTTGACCGAATTGAAACCTGGATTACTGCTCTCCTAATGCAGGCATTTGTTGTCGTCCTTTCTGTTTTATTCCAGCCATGCCAAGGAGATCCTCAACTGTCTGAAGGAGAAGTACTTTAAGGATATCCAAGAGGTGGAGATAGATGGTCAGAAGATTGAGGCTCCACAGCCTCTGTGCTGGTAGGATCTTTTGGTTTTACTCGAGGCTGAAAACAAACATACAAACACACAGAATCAAACTCGAAAGCTCAGTGCACACTGTGTCCGTCCTCTCCAGGTATCCCGATGAGCAGGCCTGGCACACCAACATGAGCAGGAAGATCATCAGGAAGTCTCCCCTGCTGGAGAAGTTCCACCAGTTTCTAGTCAGCGAGACGGAGTCGGTGAGTCAAAACAAACCAAACAGAAAGTTTACCTGTGGCTCTATTTTAGGCCCTGTTAAAGAAGTTATGCCAGGAGTGTAGCAGGTGTTCATAGTGGCTGTAATCACAAAATTCACCTTGATATAACAGGGAAAAAACACTTTTCTGTTTGTCCTTTCAGGGTAATATCAGCCGACAGGAAGCTGTCAGTATGATCCCGCCTCTCCTCTTGAAGATTCAGTCGCATCACAAGGTAAAATGTTTTTTTCTTTGTGAAACACTTTCTCTTTAGCTGAAAAAAGCTAATTTAAAGTGTTGACATGCATGTGTTTTGCGCAGATCCTGGACATGTGTGCCGCTCCTGGGTCGAAGACGGCCCAGCTGATTGAGATGCTCCACTCCGACATGGACGTGCCATTTCCAGGTAAGACGCACACATTTTAAACGAGGAAAGATGCTTCAATAACTGAATTCAGTGGTTGTGTATGTGATGGGAAATTAAAGGCGCGATAATCAGCCTTCCCTGCTCCTTTACCTCCAGAGGGCTTTGTCATTGCCAACGACGTGGACAACAAGCGCTGCTACCTGCTCGTGCACCAAGCCAAGCGTCTCAACAGCCCCTGCATCATGGTGGTCAACCACGACGCCTCCTGCATACCCACGCTCCAGATCGACTCAGGCGGCAAGAAGGGCGTCCTCTTCTACGACCGCATCCTGTGTGACGTGCCCTGCAGGTCAGCAAAGGGCTGCCGTATGTGTCTGGCTTGTGTCCGCGCCGCCGAGGCACATTAGAAGACCGCAGATAGTTTTGGAAGTCTGTGGAGGAAGTGGATGAGGAAAGAAACACGGCCGCTGAGCTCTGGGTGACTGGCAGGAGACTTAAGTGGGACAGATGGTAGACGAGACCTCGCCCCCGACTTTGTCAAATGCTGCGTATTTACGGGTTTTACATCTAATGGGCTGCCGATAATGTTTGGGTACGGGGGTTCGTGGTTAAACATCCTCCTCCTCTTGGAGTCCAGCGGCATTTCACGGCCAAAACAGAACTGCATTTGTTTGCAAATGCCGTCTTGAGTTTAGCCAGCTGTGGTGCTGAAGCCAGGAGCTTCTGCCAAACACAGAGGGAGGAAGAGGGGAGAAGTGGTGATGAAGAGAGAGAGGGAGGCAGCGGAGATGTGAACAGTCAGCTGAAACCCGGTGTTTAGACAGTTTGTGCTTGGCTGACATTTTTTGCCCTGTGAGAAAGTGTTGGTGGTGGTGGGGGGTTTGTCTCTGGTGGTTTCAGCGCCTCGGGCCACACAGGGGATGTCTGACTGCCGCTCTCTGTGTTCTGCAGCGGGGACGGCACCCTGAGGAAGAACATCGACGTGTGGAAGAAATGGACGACAAGCAACAGCCTGCACCTCCACGGGTGAGTGGGGGGGGGGGGGGGGGGGGGGAGTTTGTGTTTGTGCCTTTTGTGACACCACAGGAATTCATGCAGTTGTGTGGTAGCCCAAATTGACTAAAAGACACGGGAATGGAGTGTGTTCTTTTGCTGCTAATTAAAAAAAGTTGGCAGTACTACAGATGTGTGTGTGTGTGTGTGTGCGTGTGTGTGTGTGTGTGTGTGTGTGTGTGTGTGTTCTCCAGGCTCCAGCTGCGTATCGCAGTGCGCGGCGTTGAACAGCTGGCTGTGGGCGGGCGGATGGTCTACTCCACCTGTTCACTCAACCCTATAGAGGACGAAGCCGTCATCGCAGCGCTGCTGGAGAAGAGCGAAGGTAGCAACCACACACAAACACTGCCAGGGCAATGTCTGTTTGGACGTTTTAGGCCAATAAAAGTTCTCTTCTCAACTTCTTCCTCTTAACTTCAGATGGCTATTGCTGACTTAAGCTTATCAAAGGTGTAATAAAACCCTCTACATTTAATTAGTGCACGTGGCCTGACTCAACCAGGCCCGCCTCAGACATCAGATTAAAAAGATGTTGCTTAACCGTTTACTGGTGAAACATTGAAAGAGCACTCATGCTGGACTTATTAGTATGATGATCATGGCTGCATATTATAATTGTGTATTATTAAAGAATCTCGCAATCTTTTTGTCGATTTCATCAATTATTGTTGGTCTGAAAAAAAATGAGTGCCTGTCAGTTTTCCTGCCGTCTTCAGATTGCTCTTTTTGTATAAAACCTTTATATATAAACTTTATTCAGCTTTTTATCTCAATGAAAAGCACTAAATCATTACGGCTAAGATCCTGAAAGATTATTCCCGCCCCCAAAATTGTCCAATTTTTTCAGACGGTGCTGTCAGTTAATGAGATTCACACTACTGGTAGAGCAATCACAGGCCGTTTTCTCCCCCTCGGAAAGGAATGCAGTTTTTCCAAAAGAGGTCCTTTTTTCTGGGTTTTGTTTAGAAGATTGTGTCTGGTTTTCTTGAGGCCTTAAGTACAAGTGTCTGTTAGAAGTATCCTACTTAAAAAATGTATATTAGGTATATAATACATTATGTATTAAGTATATAGTAGTAGGTTGCTGGCTTTATATGGTAGATGTAGGGGCAGGATATCAAGCATTATGAGATTCTGAGCTTGAGGACCAGTTTGATTTGAATTGCTCTGTTATCTTGTAAAACTAGTCACACAAAACGGCAGCGTTGGAGCACATGAGGTCAAACAGCTGTAGAGCCAACTCCACGATTTAATTTGCCTTTGAGCCGCTAAATGTAACCGTGCGTTTTATACGAGCGGCTATTTTTAGGTATCAATTTCAGTCTCTGTCTGCCAAGTTGCAACGTCTTTCCTCATCCACATTGCCAGGAGCTCTGGAGCTGGCCGACGGCTCGGCGGATCTGCCAGGGCTGAAGTGGATGCCCGGGGTCTCCGCCTGGAAGGTACTGGAGCATTTCTTTGTGGGGGGCTTTTTTATTGCATATAAAGTGGAAAGCGCTGTTTAGTGTCAGACAGAATGTTGTGATTGTCTCTCTCTCTCTCTCTCTCTCTCTCTCTCTCTCTCTCTCTCTCTCTCTCTCTCTCTCTCTCACGACTCCACCGATTGCCATCTCTGCAGCTGATGACCAAGGAGGGCCAATGGTTCGCAGACTTTTCCGAGGTGCCGGTCCATCGTCACACACAGATCCGCCCCACCATGTTCCCGCCAACGGACCCAGAAAAACTCGCCGACATGCATCTGGAGAGATGGTATGTACGACGCTCGTGCGTTAAAGGTGTGCGCTCTTATTTGATGGCCGTGTTTGGCTCGGTTCTGAAAGCTTGGTCGAAAGGCTCGACGGGGGAATAGGAGTGTGGGCCCTTTGAGTGCCAAATTGTGTGTTCTTTTGGTGAGTTCAGTAACAAGGGGGCAATATTATATAAACTGTATTCCTCTTATAAAATTGTTTTTTTGTCGGTGTATAAAATAGTAGAGCTATTCAATGGCTATAAAAGCTCTTTCCCCCCAAACCCATCTCTTATTTGAGTTCATTTGTCATAATTTTATCCTCCTGAGGCTATTTTGTTCTCATGAAGGCAGACAAACGCACCACACAGTTGTTTTTTCTCTGTTCTCATTGACGCCAACTTGATTAGCTGAGCATTGTGGTTTGATTTATTTTCATGGCACACCTTTGCACAAATGTGCACCATCTGAGCGGAAGCACACGCATGTGCACACACACCTGCACTCTCACTTAATGGTGGATGATGTCACTTCTAGTCTTAATGCATAAACTGGCACAACGCCGGCCAGCAGAGGGCGACGTCGTCACGCGTTGTCTCGGCATCTTTTCTTCAATTTAATACCAGAGGGGAGGGGGGGGGGATCCTTGTTTGTCGTTACATTAGGTGGCACCATAAAACTCAAAGCCATGATTTGTGTGTGTGTGTGTGTGTGTGTGTGTGTGTGTGTGTGTGTGTGTGTGTGTGTGTGTGTGTGTGTGTGTGTGTTGTCAGTATGAGGATTCTACCACATCACCAGAACACTGGAGGTTTCTTTGTGGCTGTGCTGGTGAAGAAAGCCTCCATGCCTTGGAACAGACGGTATCCCAAGGTACTTCTTCACAAACGCACACACTCACCGGATGATTAGATATTCAGTCTTTTTACTTGAAGAGGGAAATGGAGCAGAATTCAATGTAATATGCGTCCTCCCCCCTCCCACAATGCGTCATTCACCTGTTACTAACCACAGCTGGGACTTCTTCTCTCTCTTTTCCCCCCTTTTGTTTGCTCGCCTCTCTCCCCGTCATCTCCAGCTGAAGAAGGACGTCTCGTCCGGCTCGGCGGCCCAGACCGACGGCTCCCCCGCAGACGCTCCCCGCCTCCTCGAGAGTGCTGTGGATGAGGAGGAGGAGGTGGGGGAGGAAGGCCCAGAACTAGAAGTAGAGGAGGAGGCACCCAAAGGAGCTTCCTCTGCCCAGGAGAGCGCTGCTAAACAAGATGGAGTGTGTGGGTGAGCTAATAAACAAAAGGAAAAACCTCGAGGACATCGTGAGCCATTATAAGAAGAAGATTACATTGCTTTTAATGAGAGATTACTCTTCGGATTAATAAACCCTTCACTGGTCCTGAGGAGTATGCACATTTGAAGCAATTTCCATAATTCATCGTCGGCCTTGTCGTCATTAAAAGCTTGGATATGAAAAGCTTTACTGGGAACAATAGACGGGGGGGTGGGGGGGGGCGGCATTTTGGCAGCACAACCCAAATGAATGTAGTATCTTGAATTTAAATAAGTAAATTATTTTGGGTCATACCTGGATGTCTGTCTCCTCTCAGGCCTCCAGCCTCCAAGAAGATGAAGCTGATGGGTTATAAAGAAGACCCCTTTGTGTTCCTGACTGAGGAAGACCCCGTCTTCAACACCATACAGTGAGTCTCTCTGTGCTTTAGACATGAGCATTCGGCATTTTTTGTGTGTCCCAAAACACTTATTTCATTGTCCGCTTCCTGTCTAGATCTTTCTACAATCTGGCACCAAACTTCCCCAAGCTCAACGTTCTGACCAGGACCCACGACGGCAAGAAGAGACACCTGTACATGGTGTCCAAAGAGCTCCGCAACGTGCTGATCAACAACAGCGAGCGCATGAAGGTCTGTGTGTGGGTGTCCGTTTGTTTTCGGTACAACGTTTAGATAATTGAACGCATTGATAATGATGATGACCGAGCGCTTCCTTCAATGGAAATACGATAAGTAATGGATACAACAAATCAATGAGCGATTGTTTCCCGGTGATTGATCGTTCTGTGCAGCGCGGCCAAACAAACTGTGTCCTGTGCACTGCCACGATGCACACATTGCAGACGTGTTGGCTTTGCATTGGTAGCGCGTGTGTGTGTGTGTGTGTGTGTGTACATGTACCAGCCAAACTGAGGAATGCAGCCTAACAGATGGGACACTTTCTGTCCCAAATCCCTCTGGTCCTCCCCCCTGGAGCACCTGCACAGGTGGCACTGTGTGTGTCTCAGTCTCTTTGTTCTCCTCATTGTGTTTGATGCATTCACTATATTTTTCACTTTCTGTGGGGATAAACCGCAGTGAGTTGCACGTTTACACAATATTACACAGTCTGGGTGCGGCGTCTGAAACACACGGCCTGTGTTTTACTTCCCTTTCTTCTTTTATAGTCTCCGGTTTCACAAAGGAAATCTATGGAATTAAGCTTTTTTCAGAACGATGCTAGTTTAAAGCGAAGGTGTTTAATATATGTTTTTATCATATCTATTCATTTTGTATTTATTGAAATTCTCTTCACATCTTAATAGCTGTCAATAAATGTTTTTTTCCCGTATTAAGCCTGTGATGGGCAACCTACCTGCCTGTATCTAGATGGACAGCTGTGACAGCTAGCTTTAGCCATGTTCATCGTTTATAAGATAAGATAATCCTTTAGTAGTCGTAGGAAAGCCTGAAGGTCATCGTGGCCGACTTCACGACTTCCTCACTAGATTTAGCACGCTTCAGAGCTAGCTATGCTAACGCTAGCTGCTTTTCATTGGCCTCGGACTGAGTTTTTAGGTTGAAAAAATAAATAAAAAGCTAGCTAACTAATATTAAAATAATTTAATCTCAATTTCTTCCACTTTAATATTCTCATTTTAAGTTATTCTGCAAGTGTTCTTTCTGCTTTTCTTCCCCTGAGGCTTATGAAGAATTCAACGTGGATATTTATTTCAGATGTGTTGTACTTCACTCTGCAAATCACTTCAAATTTCCTCCCACTCGAGCTGAGTCCGGCTGCACGAGCGGAGCGGTGTGTCCGACATCAGGACGGAATTACAAAGCGCAGTCAAACCACGACGCCACGCGAAGCATAATTAATCCTTTTTATTTTGATTTCAATGGCGTCCTTGCTTTAGTCATCAGGAGGAATATTAATTAGGGCCGTTTAAAAGCAGTAGTATTTTGGCATCGCTGTGTTTTTGTACAGAGCAACTTGTCGGCTCACTACGTTTTCTTTTTCTTCTTCTCAGGTCATAAACACGGGGGTGAAGGTGTGGTCTCGCAACAGTGATGGAGAGGAGTTTGGCTGTCCCTTCAGACTGGCTCAGGAGGTAACACACACACACACACACACACACACACACACACACACACAAGCTGTATTGTGAAAATACAACCTTCTCTCAGAATCTTTACACCAGAGCTGCACTTTTTTTACACAATTCCCTACATTTTTTTTGTATGCACCACGTGATTAGTAGTGCGAGCTGAAGGGATGCTCGGTGATATGCACTGCTTATATTTCTAGGACTGATTTCAACACCGTTATTGTAGAAGCAGCTCGTTCATCAGTGTTCTCTCCCCATCTTTCACTGTGTTCCTCACTGAGTTCACACATTCAAATCCACTTAATTCAGACAAAATCTCACATGCGCCGTGAAACATTAGGAGTCTGTATTTATTATGCGAGTCTGCGGAGCGTCAGCGGCCTCTCTTCTCTGTCCAACAAGGGTATCTACACTCTTCAGCCGTACATTCGCTCCAGGATAATCCAAGTGAGTGTGGAGGACATCAAAGTGCTGCTGACCCAGGAGAACCCCTACCTCAGCAAACTGGAGGAAGACGCCCACGCCCAGGCCAAGAAACTGAGTATGATTCACATGGCAAAATATACAGACGGCACACCTTTCAAACGACTTGAATACCCGCTTGAAGAAAAGTAAAGCTCTGTAAATGTCATCAGTACGACGGCTTTCTTCAGGATACAGAAACGAGGCTTTTGGGGAAGCCGTCGAGAGGTCAGGGTGGCGGGTTGGTGACTGGAAGCTTTCTGTCTCGGCTGGCGGGGGAACGAAAATGTAAAGTGAATGAGTAATGCTCTGTGCTCCTCGATAACGGGTGCTGAGCTGCCCCTGAGCAAGGCACTGACCCAAAAAAGAAGTCTCGAGCGGAGCCGAGCAATTTTAGCCAAAAGAAAACTGTCGTTGCACTGCCTTATCGGATACGTGTATTATAATTCACATCAACATGCTTCAAGGTAATGAATGTTATCATTCTCTCCACAGTAATGGGTAGCATCGTGCTCAAGTACATTCCCAACCCAAAGTAAGTTGTTTTCATGTTTTGAAGTGTGTGCATGTGTTCTCATCAAGGCATATCCTTGTTGTTGTTTATGTTTTGGGGCTAATTTGTGACCGGCCATGACCCTGTGTGTGTGTGTGTGTGTGTGTGTGTGTGTGTGTGTGTGTGTCAGTCACCCAGAGGAGCCGCAGTGTCCCATCCAGCTGTGCGGCTGGAGGGGGAAGACGTCCATCCGAGCCTTCGTGCCCCGCAACGAGAGGTTTCATTACCTCCGACTGCTCGGCGTCGAGGTCTTCAGAGACAAACAGGGCGCCGGGAAGGAAGTAAAGAAGGAAGGGAAGGACGGAGAGAAGGAAGAGGCGGCAAAGGTCGCCGGAGAGGAAGGAGCGGCGGAGATCAAGGCCGAGCTGGACTTGCAGAACGGGGACGAAAACGGATCGTCGGAACCGAAGAAGTAGCGGCGGAGCGTGGCGAGGAGGCGGAGGAGACAGGAGGAGGAGGAAGAGACAGGAGGAGGCGGAGGAGACAGGAGGAGGAGGACTGACTGGAGACGTATCGGAGCTCCAAGAGATGTTGATCAATCAGGTCAAAGGTCGCGTCCCGTGGTGGAGGAAGAGGAGGAGGATGATGTGTCTCCACGGGTTCCTCCGCCACACTGCTACTGCAGAGATGGACTCCTTTTTTGGGATTTTTTTGCTTTTTTAATCCCCTCCCAGGAGTTTTAGTTAAATAGCTTCTTATTTTAACTTTTTTTATTTTAAAGAACTTATTCCACTGAACAAGTGACATCAGAAATTGTTTTTTCTTCCGTTCATCTTTATAGAGGTGTATATTAACTGCCATCTCAATTTCTCCACCTGTAATCAAGCAGAAATATGGATTAAAAGCGTTAACTGTCACCACCTGTTCAGATTATTTGACTTGCTCATTCTCGATCTACTGAAGCATTAAAGACGTGCTTTGGAAGGCGCTGATTAAATCAAATTAGACATAATAAAAGGATCATGAGGAATTCAATATGAAATATGAATCCCTAAAGCAGTGGAAAATAAAGTGGGTACTAATGCATCCTGTGGCGCTGCCAGTTTTATTTTTCAAATTTTTCCATGAAATATTTTTAATACCACATTAATTAAAAAAGTGTCATCAATATTAATTAGAGAATACTGAAATAAGATTAGTGAACAGAATTTGCATTTCACACAATGTTTTTGCAGACACAAATATGCTGTAAGTAAATGTAAAGAGACGGGACCGCGACAAATGGATGTATATAAATATAAATAGCACAGATGACCAAATGTCCATTTTGTTATTTTAGCTGTAAACTATATTGATGAGTGAATAGACATGGACTTTAACTCTATAGTCCGTCAGTCGTACATACAAATTAAATACAAATAAACAAGAGAAATAGAAAAAAGACATTTAATGACAGTTGAACGCAGAAACTAAGCGTCAACATTAATATTTAACTTTTATGTACAATATAAATATATACGAACATGAACTTAAGAACAATGAAGGCTGTTTAGTGCAGATGGAGGCGTCTGATCAGCTCTTCATCATCATGAGTGACGGCCGGTGGAAAGAAGCTGTTCCTGTGTCTGGTGGTTTTTATACATGTTCATATGCAATAGGAGATGCTAATTATTAAAAGAAGTGGTGCATAAAAGCTGTAAAAGTATAACCTCCTCGGCATTGGTGATGATTTCTTTGGCGTTATTGACAATCGATGGCTGATAACAGCTGTTCAGACTGACGCTGGAGGAGCGCACATCTGGATGCGTAACTCTGCTGCTTCCTGTCCCGGCAGATCCAAACCACACGCAGACGGATCATTGAGTTTATCCTGCTGGCCTTTCCCCCCCGTGAAGGACGGAGCGTCACGCATCGCACGGTTTGAAGTGTGAGTCAGAGGAGTCCGAAACAAAGACTGTCGGCTGAAGATATGATACAAGACGACGTCTCCTCGGTCAACTTATTGTCTTTACATATTTGTTTCTAACATAAGAGAGGGAAATGTCAAACTGAGCGCTGTTCTTCCATTAGTCGACTAATCCGTCGTTTTGGTAGAAGATGGAACATTTCTTCTGCTTCTTTCATGCTTCTTGTCAAAGAACACATGCGACTGGGTTGTTTTGTGGGATTCTCTGCGGCGACCTATCCAATCAACTTATCGATTAGTCGACAACATGCTGTGCGTGTCAGTCCAAGGAGCGTTTTGTCGGCCCTGAAAAAGGAAACATGAATTCTCTAAAGTGACGATGAAAAACGTGGGAGAAGCAGTGAAACTTCCCACGACGGCGGCAGATATCAGCGGTTGCCACGGCAGCTTCACGGCACCGGATGGACGGACGTCCTCTCCTCCTCCCTGTTTATCGCCCGGTCCTTGCTGCCATGACAACAGCCGTCATGACAACCAGCCCCCTCACCTCTCCCCGGTGACGGTGGCGGAAGAAGAGCGGACCGAGGGGCCGGCAGAGAGCATCACTCCTCCGCTCTCCTCTTCTTCTCCTCCTCACGTCTGCCTCCTCGCTTTTCAACTTCGCGCTTCGGGACCCGTCGCTCCCTTTTTTAAATTTTGAAATTTTTTTAAAAAGGTGATTTTTGACCTCTAAAGTGCACGACAGAGGGCATTACCACGCAGCAGGTGACCGCACTGCTTGCAGAGAGACAGGAGGGGGACGAGAGGAGTCGATGCTCGGGGGGCCGAGTGGACGAACAAGCGCAGCCGCTTCTGTTGTGCACCAACTGTTTCCAAAAAGGAAAGCAAAGGGGACATTTTGACCGAATTAGGCTGATACGAGACAGAGACAGAGACAGGTGGGGACAAGAGACCAGGTGATGCTGGAACAACGTGGCCGAGGGAGGGAGTGGAGAGGAGGAACCATCAGGGAGAGAGGGAGTGGAGAAGAGTTTGAGATCTGTTGACGGTATTTCAGGGTGAAGGTTGTGCTATATCAGAGTGTGTGTGTCTGTGTGTGTCTGTGTGTGTGTGTGTGTTGGTGGGCGAGCTGCTTGTGGAGTCAGTCGAGGATAAACGAGGAGAGAAAAACGCTCAATTCTTTCGAGCTGAGTGGAGGATATAGCGCCCGAAAATGGAAGCTGAGTTGAGAATGATAATAAAAAGCCTTGGGAGGATGAAGAGAAGATGGGGTGAATAAATTGAACCGGACAGATAGAGAAAGGTTTGAAGATAATAAAAAAAGTTGTTACTGAGTCATAAGCCTGTCTGTGTGCGTGGGAGTGTGTGTGTGTGTGTCTGTGTGTGTTTTTGAGTTAAGCCTGCGTGTGAATATGCGTGTACACTTCAGCTAAGCCCGTCTGTGTGAGTTTAAAGTGTCTGTCAGTGTGAGTGAGTGATGCCTTTTGGCCCTGAAGTTTACCGCCAGTCCGCCATCGCCGGTAATGACATCATCTCCACGCAGGGACACATTCATTAACTTTATGTCTTCTTTCTCCTTCGTCCTCTCCTCACCCTCACCCTGCCTCCCTGCCTTCGT